>NC_090254.1:5214209-5231399 GCF_037325665.1 Littorina saxatilis | reverse complement strand
CCCTCTCTCTCTTTCTTTTATATCTCTTTCGCTCTCTCTCTCTCTCTCTCTCTCTCTCTCTCTCTCTCTCTCTCTCTCTCTCTATTACATAATATATATTTATAGTATTCTCTCCTCACTTTTTTCGTCTCTAGCTCACGTTCCCTCCCCCCCCCCCCCCCCTACCTCTACCTCCCTTATCTCATAATAAGCGTGCGCGCGCAACGACAGTAAGAGAGAGAGGCACAGAGAGATAATATCGTATTCTAAATTTATTGATAGAGGAGAGAAATGTATTATAAGATAAGAGAGAGAGGTAGGAGGGGGGGGGGGGAGAAAGAGGGACCGTGAGAGATACAGAGAGCGTGAGGGGAGAAGGAATACTATTAGTATCACTATCAATAAATTATGAGAGAGAGAGAGAGATAGATAGATAGAGAGAGAGAGAGAGAGAGAGAGAGAGAGAGAGAGAGAGAGAGAGAGAGAGAGAGAGAGAACAAGAACAAGAACAAGAACAAATCTTTAATTGTCTAAGGCCACAGCCCCTTACAATAGTGGTTAAAATAACAGCAATAGTATCTGCACAGTTATAAATTATAGTCACGCATAAAATTCAACAAATACATTAAGACCCTGATGACATGTCACTGAACCTGATTTCTAAGGGTTCGTCTCTTCTGTAACATGAAGAACACAAATCTGCTGAAGCTGTTCATCACATTATCCTCATTACTGCCACAGAAATACACAAGTTGTTGTTGCAGCGTCTTAGAGTTCGAGATTGTCAAATACTTTGCTCGAAGGTCTTGATAAAAGGGACATAAAAATACAACATGGTGTTCATCTTCTTTATCAGCTGTACAAAGAGGACAGTTTCTTGTCGTTTGGTTTGGTGCGTACCGAAACTTGTGAGCGTTGATTTCGGATACTCCTGCGCGGAAACGAGTAAGAGCAACTCTGTACTTAATATCTTCGATTAATTCAATGTATTTCTCTTTTTCCAAACATGTTTTGTAACAATTATAAATGTCGAAACGTTCACTGCATTCTAAACAGGAGAGAGAGAGAGAGAGAGAGAGAGAGAGAGAGAGAGAGAGAGAGAGAGAGAGAGAGGAGAGAGAGAGGAGAGGGAGGGAGAGGGAGGCAGAGGGAGAGAGAGAGAGGGAGATGGAGAGAGAGAGAGGGAGAGAGAGAGAGAGAGAGAGAGAGAGAGAGAACAAGAACAAGAACAAGAACAAGGACAAATCTTTAATTGTCTAAGGCCACAGCCCCTTACAATAGTGGTTAAAATAACAGCAATAGTATCTGCACAGTTATAAATTATAGTCACGCATAAAATTCAACAAATACATTAAACCCCTGATGACATGTCACTGAACCTGATTTATAAGGGCTCGTCTCTTCTGTAACATGAAGAACACAAATCTGCTGAAGCTGTTCATCACATTATCCTCATTACTGCCACAGAAATACACAAGTTGTTGTTGCAGCGTCTTAGAGTTCGAGATTTTTAAATACTTGGTCGAAGGTCTTGATAAAAAGGACATAAAAATACAACATGGTGTTCATCTTCTTTATCAGCTGTACAGAGAGGACAGTTTCTTGTCGTTTGGTTTGGTGCGTACCGAAACTTGTGAGCGTTGATTTCGGATACTCCTGCGCGGAAACGAATAAGAGCAACTCTGTACTTAATATCTTCGATTAATTCAATGTATTTCTCTTTTTCCAAGCATGTTTTGTAACAATTATAAATGTCGAAACGTTCACTGCATTCTAAAAAGGAGAACCATTCTTGACAAAAACAATCTTGTAAACGTCTTTTAAACTCTTGTAAGAAACACTTCTCATTCCCAACCGTTCCGTACATCCACACAGCAGCAAAACCATTACAACATAAAAGACTCTGCACATGATTGTAAGACCCAATCTGTGTGGCCCTTCGATGCCAAATTACATAAAGCTTTATATGCAATCTTTGAATATCTTGAATCAGGTTGCTTCAGCAGTGTAAACCAGTATTTCACACATCTGACTGCAGAGTTAATATACAGCGGATGTCTTCCCAATTCACCATACACAATGTTGTTTGGAGTTCGAATTGTCACTTTCAGAAACGTTTTACACGCAAACAGGTGGACCATTTCCACAGAGTCATACTTTCCATATCCCCATAGCTCTGCTCTGAACCATACAAGAGCATAGGGGCGATCCGTGCGAAAAACACCTTTGCCGAATGGCAGCCAAGTCTGTTCAGTAATCTAACGATTTCGATCACTCCCTTTTTCGCCATGGTTGTCTTTGTTTCTACTGCAATGTTCCAGCTCAGTTGGGTGGAAAGGGTTACACCGAGATATTTAAACGAGTTCACAATCTCTAGACGATCCATTCCGTAGAACCACTTCTCTTTCTGTGCAATGTGCCCGCCCTTTCTAAAAATCATGACCTTAGTCTTTGTCAAGTTCACGTTCAGACACAGTTTATCTGCAGAGCAGAGAGAGAGAGAGAAATTTCGTATTCTAAATTTATTGATAGAGGAAAGAGGGAAACAGAGAGAGGAGGGAAAGGGAGAGAAATCGAGATAGGGGGAAAGAGATATATATATTTGTACTCTAAATTTATTATAAGATAAGAGAGAGGGAGGGGGGGAGAAAGAGGTACCGTGAGAGTTACAGAGAGTGTGAGGGGAGAACAGCGGTAACCTTCCACTACCTAGGGTTTCTTCCCAGCATGACTGTGAGGTCTTGACACGCACCATGCCAAAGACCAACAGAAGACAATTTTAATGATGAACTCGAACTGCCTGAATCTGTGTTGCCTTTCTCATTGCAACTCGGCTGCATGATCACATGCCTGTATTTGTCATGTAAATTCTTACAACCCCGGATACAAAAACAAAACCAGAAAATGACGCCACAGTTTAAACAAAAAAAGCATGGCTTTGATTTAAAATAGCAGCATTAACACCTAAATGTTTCTTATAATGCAGTAAAACTATTACATATCTGATTATTCTTATTCACCTATTTCGTCTCCTCTACCCCTGTGCGTGTATTGTATGTGCCTCTTGTTTTATGGACTGGGCCCGCAAAGGAGCTGCGCCTTCGGCTATCAGTGTGACTGACTTTTAGGGTTTTACGTCCTCTTAGACAAACTGGTCTATATTGGGACAGGTATTGGTAATACGTTGAAGTTATGGTGTGATACTTTGATTCGAACAAGCCCGCTGTGGCTGTCTTCTTCGACACACCAGCATTGGGTTTGTCTCGTCAAAGTATCGAAATACGATCATTATAATCGGAGACGAGAGATCATGCATGCGTGTCTTCGTGGTTTCCAAGCCCCGAGTCTTTAGCTGTGAACGTGGGATTTTTTCGTGCGCATGTGTTCACACGGGGGTGTTCGGACACCGAAGAGAGTCTGCACAAAGTTGACTCCGAGAAATAAATCTCTCGCCGAACGTGGGGATCGAACCCACGCTGATAGCGACCAACTGGCTACAAAGCCAGCGCGCTACCAACTGAGCTGCCTCCCCGCCGCGCTATCAGTGTCAAGTTACCTAAAGGCAGAGGGGAAGTGTTTAACTAACCGTGTCAAGCACACGCTTATCCATTCGTGCATTCCGAACGCGTGTACTGGAGTGACTGACAGGGGCTAGTCTGGACTTGACTGCGCCTGAACTGATGCGTTGTTTAATCGAACACTGTTTAGTGTCTTTTGACAGTTCCTTCTTTTGGTTTAAATACATATCTATCCAACAGTCCGAATTACAATAGAAAGGGCAAGATGAAGAAACACAAAAGCACGAGGCTCAAATAAGTGCTACCAAAATTAAACAGAAACGTCTCTGGCGAACGTATTAAACAGTATAAGACAGTATGAGCATAATAGTATGTATACAGAATGCTATACAGTCACGCAGTCCTTCTGTTTTACTGTCCGTACTCAGATAACGGATGTTTTAGAGTCAAATGAGCTGAATCTGTGCGTATGCCTTCAAAGATGGCTCCACGATTGAAACTAAAACTTATATTCGTAGTCCTACTATTATCCCGCCGGGCACTCCTTTCAATACTTTTCTTCATATACCACCAATAGTATTATGCTTTTAGATATCGTTGTTAAATGATGTATTTTGATGCTGTTACCGCTGTCTGTCTCTGTCTTTAGATCTCTCCCTCTCTCTCCCTCTCTTTCTCCTCCTGTCTGTCTTTATTTATCTGTTTCCGCGTCGGTCTCTCCGTCTGTCCCTATCTCTGTCTGTCTCTATGTGTCTGGTTTAATGCAAGCAATGATAAGTGTATAGCCTTATCTATACATATTTAATTGATATATATCATAGATTATATAATGGTATGATACATGAAGATTGTATAGGGACTTCTGCTACACTTATGGTGTAAAACACATGGGATGAATCATGCTGTGTTGCTTGAAAGTACAGACTCGAACATCAAAGCATTTGGTGTCACTCGGTTCAAAATATTATGGTATGGTTAGTGCACGTCCAATTTAATTGTGATTAGGCTACACCGCCATAGTATATAGGTTGTGTATATGTAACATGGTGTAATCGGCGTACCGTTTCCGCACAGTCTTCGACTCGACGACTCCATAACCCCACATACACGTGAACATCAATAGATCTCCCAAACTTCTTTGAATATTTTAATCAAAATGTTTGTAGTACATACTCAGAAGACGACCCTTCAACTCTGTTGAAACAATTCAGGGTGTTTCCGCTAAAAATGTGTCTGTAAATCAAGTTCTTAGATGAAGTTAAACAAAATTATCCTTACATAGCCCGTAAAAGCCCGCGAGGTAAAGGCAGACAAAAACAATCTATAATTGTAATTGTAACCCGTTATGGCGTAGTTGGTATGTCGTTCGCCTGTGGTCTCCAAGGTTGCCGTGGGTTAAAATCTCATGTTATGTTTTGTGTGTGAAATGTGACGCAGGGATCCCTTTGAACCCATTCCTCTTGTTTTATGATTGTTGGTTAATCATCTTTTATAGTTCATGTTACAAACTTCTTTAATTTGGCAGGTGTTTTTATTTTTTAATTTTGTATTTATTTTTGGGGTCTTCTTTTACTTCATTCCAGGGGTGGGGTAATAAGCGGGCGGTTTAATGATCCTTATGGTCCCTTTGTTTATTTTCGGAGGAGTGGGGTGGGGGGGTGCTGCAGGTTATCTAACTCACTAGGCATGACTGTTTCGCTAAATGGAGCAGCAGCGTCACTGAGTGGGGAACAGGGCACGAGACTGTAGAGTTATGGACCCTCGTGTACAATCAGTGAGAGCCATAGTGAAACACAATATTACACATTTATGAACAACACATATTAATTACTTCACGCCATTACCTCAGTTATTCCCATAGTAGCAGAAAATTTTTTTGAACATTGTCAAATATATGTCAGGGCTAATAGTCTCGGGTGCTGTTTTACTTCACAGTTATTTTTCAAGGTTGTCAGTAACATCAGAAAAAATATCACACACTTGAATGTTGTCCAAGAGCTTCAAGGCATAGTCTCTGATGTCATTACTTCAGTTATTGTCAAGATTGTGGGTCATGAGAACTTAATTATAATATTAATAGTTTTATGATAATAATAAAATTAAACAGCAACAAAAAAATATGAAAAAATTGATAAGTGTAGTACTTGTCTTACATTATGATAGTCCTGATTTTGTGATAAATCGCCAATTTTCAAGTGCTCTACACAAGGCTAGATGTTATTAGAGGTCAAGGAGGTCAAATACCACGAAAAGGCGAAGCAACCAGAGCATCGGTGGCTGGCAGAGGAACCTCCCTCCGATTGTAGAGGTGGAAAGGAGAGGCTGTTGCAGCGGGGTGCCCGAGCCTCAGAAGGATAATTGGCGATGCAGCAAGGCCATTGATATCAGCGTGAACTTGTTATCAGCCGGTGCCGTTATCGGGTTACAGCCGTAGCCCTTTCGCCGTGGCTTCGCCGAGCTAGCACTGTAAGTCAGATGCTGACCACCGGTTCGCGGCGCCCCAGGACCATGTTTTCAGCGTTCCTTTTCGTGTTGGGATCAAGTTACCGTGCCCTGGCCAAGAACGCTAGCATTGAAGAAGGGGGAGAAAAGTTCTACCTCCCCATCTTCGGTTTATGTAAACGACTAGGGCTCCTTGCATTAGGAAGTATATCACCAGCAATACTCGTGCTCCTCACGGGATGTAACAAATGTTTTATGATTTTCATTAATCACTGATGGTGTGGATATTAAAGTGTCTATGCGAATCCATCCCATGATCAATTGCTATTATTGTTGCAATGGTCGACTTATCTTGTCTGAATAATGACTGATTTATTATTGTATTCATAGCTTCAAAGCGATGGTGATTGGAGTAGATTAGCTCCTGATCAGCGAAGCCTTATTTAACTATCAGTCATATGATAACCACACATATGATGGTTAAAACCCTTATAACTTTGGAACCAGCCAACCATTTTTTTTAATGAAATTAAGCATGAAGACGCAGGCCATTAGTCCCTTCAACTTAAGGGAAAAAAAAGAAGAAAAAAATCAACTCGATTTTCTTCGAAAAACATTTCGCTGTGATTTTGTAATTTGTAACTGCTATTTTGTATACCCTTCCTCGGAGTATGTAATAAAAAAAAAGTTTCATCGAAATATTCCCAGAACTTTGGGAGATATGGATGTTTATGCATTGGAGAATCAAACACTAAAACCCTTATAACTTTGGAACCAGCCAACCATGTTTTATGAAATTGAACATGAAGACGCAGCACATTAGTCCCTTCAACTTAAAAAAAAATCAACTCGAATTTGTGAAACATTTCTCGCTGTGACTTGATATTTTGTACTGCTATTTTGTAGACCCTTCCTCAGAGTATGTAATGAAAAAAGTTTCATTGAAATATTCCCAGACCTTAGCGAGATAGGGCTGATTATGTATTTTGACCATCGGGCCCCGTAATGACCTTGACCTTTGACATATCCAATATAAATGTTGCACACAATAGGCTATCGTGTGTCTACATCTACCTACAAAGTTTGGTTGAAAAATACTTAGCGGTTCAGGATTTATCGCAGTTCCTATATTGTGACATACATGTATACATACTTACGGAATGGAACAATCGCAAACGTTCCCGCTGGATGACGAATTAAATTATAAAAAACGTATCAGTAAAATAACATAACAATGAACAGCACACATTCCCTGAAAAGTAATGTAGCGTAGGGGAAAGGGAGAAAAAAAGTGACACCGCGTGGATTCGAACGTACGTGATTTGAACATGATGAAGCAAGAGTGTCCTAACCAACTGGCCTACTAATAATTTGCAAAAGTGTCATGGAAAAATACAGCTATGACATTACAAAGTGTCATGGAAAAATACAGCTATGACATTACAAACACCATAGGCAATGGATGTTCTGTTTGCCATTCCAATAAGTAACAACGATAACAACTTGATAGGTTTGAGAGTAAACTTGATTTGACATGATACTGTGTTGTCTAAAGTGTTTATTGGATTCTCGGGCAGTTTTATCCCGGACGGCTGCATGTCGAGTTTCAGGAGTGCCTAAGGGCTTCCGGCGGTAGGTAAACATATTTAATGTTCAAATAAACCCACTTAATTAAAAAATAAACACATTAGACCCAGCCAGTCCTGATCGAGGTGGCCTCCACTATGCCCATGCAAAAGGAATAACGTGAAAGTTGCCCAGTACCACATAAATTAGCAATTTCGTGTGACTGAGGCTACCAGTACCTGTATTAATATATGAATTATAATTGGCAACGGTAAGCGATTTCACACAGATTAGCGCGGGACAAATATTGACAGAATTTTTTTTTATCATAACAGCAATGTTCTTCTCTCCCCCCCCCCCCCGAAAAAAACCAACAACGCAACACCTCCTCCCTCCCCAACCCCTAAGAAGAACAGGTCCGACAAACCCCTGCGTCACCCAGTAAGCTTTTTTTTTTTTAAATTAACGACGCCACTGGAATTCGATCTCCTGCCTCGGACACTTTCGTTTTGTCACGTTAGGAGAGCAATTTACCAACTTATCTATTTTGCGTCTTGACAGTTCGCGTGAGTGATATTTTAGTGACTTTTGTGACATATAGACTGACCGGAACAAACCCAAACGTCCACCCTCTGGGTGACGAACAACAACACATTTGCATTCAAACGAAGTAGTTTGTTGATCATAGTGCAATTATCCCGTTTGACTTGTGTCTGTTCTCAATATGACTAACATATATATGTACTCATTTCTCCCAAAATTAATGGGTAAAGCTATTGAAACTCACTTTGGCTATTGGCTATGAAAACAATTTCTCGCTGTGACTTGGTATTTTTTACTGCTATTTTGTAGACCCTTTCTCAGAGTATGTAATGAAAAAAGTTTCATTGAAATATTCCCAGAACTTTGGGAGATATGGCTGATTATGTATTTTGACCATTGGGCCCCGTAATGACCTTGACCTTTGACCTATCCAATATAAATGTTGCACACAATAGGCTATCGTGTGTCTACATCTACCTAAAAAGTTTGGTTGAAAAATACTTAGCGGTTCAGGAGTTATCGCAGTTCCTATATTGTGACATACATACATACATACATACATACATACATACATACATACATACATACATACATACATACATACATACATACATACATACATACATACATACATACATACATACATACATACATACATACATACATACATACATACATACATACATACATACATACATACATACATACATACATACATACATACATACATACATACTAACGGAATGGAACAATCGCAAACGTCCCCGCTGGATGACGAATTAAGTTATAAAAAACGTATCAGTAAAATAAAATAACAATGAACAGCACACATTCCCTGAAAAGTAATGTAGCGTAGGGGAAAGGGATAAAAAAAAAAAGTGACACCGCGTGGATTCGAACGTACGTGATTAGAACGTGATGAAGCAAGAGTGTAATAATTTGCAAAAGTTTCAGGGAAAAATACATCTATGACATTACAAAAACCATAGGCAATGGATGTTCCGTTTGCCATTCAAATAAGTAACAACGATAATAACTTGATAGGTAAGAGAGTGAACTTGATTTGACATGATACTACTTTGTCTAAAGTGTTTATTGGATTCTCGGACGGCTGCATGTCGAGTCTCAGGGGTGCCTAAGGGCATCCGGCGGTAGTTAAAAATATTTATTGTTCAAATAAACCCACTTAATTAAAAAAAATAAAATAAATTAGACCCAGCCAGTCCTGATCGAGGTGGCCTCCACTATGCCCATGCAAAAGGAATAACGTGAAAGTTGCCCAGTACCACAGAAATTAGCAATTTCGTGTGACTGAGGCTACCAGTACCTGTATTAATATATGCATTATTATTGGCAACGGTAAGCGATTTCACACAGATTAACGCGGGACAAATATTGAAAGAATGTTTCTTTATCATAACTGCAATGTTCTTCTCTCCCAAAAAACAACAACAACAACGCAACACCCCCCTCCCCCTCCCCAACCCCTAAGAAGAACAGGTCCGACAAACCCCTGCGTCACCCAGTAAGCTCTTTTTTAAATTAACGACGCCAATGGGATTCCATCTCCTGCCTCGGACACTTTCCTTTTGTCACGTTAGGAGAGCAATTACCAACTTATCTATTTTGCGTCTTCACAGTTCGCGTGAGTGATATTTTAGTGACTTTTGTGAAATTATATAGACTGACCGGAACAAACGCAAACGTCCACCCTCTGGGTGACGAACAACAACACATTTGCATTCAAACGAAGTAGTTTGTTGATCATAGTGCAATTATCCCGTTTGACTTGTGTCTGTTCTCAATATGACTAACATATATATGTACTCATTTCTCCCAAATGGGTAAAGCTATTGAAACTCACTTTGGCTATGAGCTCGAGGTCCATGGGAATAAACGCTCATAATTATGTCCTGCGGATTGATGACCCTGGTGTCACTCAAAATTATCCCATCAGGAAATGCTATTTCGTATACATGTACTCAAATGTCTCCAGTATACGTAAGGACACAGTTATTTTCTCCGAAATTAAGGCCCCAGTTTGTGGTGATTGATATTGATTTGCTCTGTAGTTTGATGATCCTAGTGCCAACATTATCCCGTCAGGCATGAAGATGTATGTCAAAAAGTGGGTTATAAACCATCCAGACAGTTTGTATACAATGCATTATGCACAGCACTTAAATCCAGACGTACAGACACATACCATATCAATATTTTACATTGCAGGACTTCATTGTTAATGGTGTTAATATAACAGCAAAGTTTATTAGAAAATATTTTGTTGATCTTGATGTCCAGATTCCGAGTGCCTGTGATTTTTGGAAACGAAAACATAATGTAGATTTGGATAAGAGAAACTGGTTACTGGCTGTTAACAGCACAAAAGAAGAAAGATTACGTCTGCTGCACTGGAAATTATTACATAGAATATATCCAACCAATATTTTATTAAACAAAATGGGATTACGAACATCGAATAAGTGTGAAGTTTGTAATGAATTAGACACCCTTGAACATTTCTTTTTTTAGTTGCCAAGAGGTGATCGATGAAGGGTTGTAAAATATGTAAAGATTTTGTTTATAAGAAAATACATGTTGCCATCATTTTGAATGAAGAAAATGTATTTTTGGGTTAATTTAGGGAAAGTTTGAAAAATGATTATATTTATTTTGTGAATCATTGTATTTTAATTACCAAAATGACCATTGGAAAATTTAAATATGGGAAAAAGTTAGATGTGGGTGTATTATTAAAAACTGAGCTGAACATTAGGAATAAATCTATGTTATGATTATTTTTATTTATTTATTTATTTGATTTAAAAATGTACACATTTGACTGAGAAAAGAAAAGACCTATGAAGAAGGTTTGCTCCAAGCCACACACACAAACAAAAATAATAGTAACAACAATAATAATAAGGCAAAAAATAATTGTAGTAGCAGCAAACCTGCATGCAGCAGGTTAAAAAAAAAATTGAAAAAAATCCCGTCAGGATTTTGTTTTCGTTTGCACCCACTTTTCTTCAAAACTGATAAAACTATTAGGAAGCATGCTCATCGGAGTCGATGCCGAGAAGCTCTGAACTTTGGTGACCCTAGGAACCATATTATCCGGCCAGGAAGGGTTTTAATATATGCTCACTATGCGAGGGAACTTTACACCCAATATCAGCCATATCAGGATCAATCAGTCCGAGATGTCTTATCATTTCGATGAAGAAGACTTTGAATAATAAAACAACAACCACAGCACGAGATGATATACGGAAAGTATTAGGATCCTTATGGTCACTTGTTAATTATTATCACCCCCCGCGGGTTAGGGGGAAGAATTTACCCGATGCTCCCCAGCATGTCGTAAGAGGCGACTAACGGATTCTGTTTCTCCGTTTACCCTTGTTAAGCGTCCAGTTGTCTCTCTTGCTCTCCAGTAGGTTTCTCAGCGGGCTACCTGCTTGACGACGTTTTAATTGATGGCAGGCGAACCGTGTAATGTATAGCCACTGTGTGAGTCGAACCGCTCTAAGAGTAGCTGCTCCTCTTCACGGCCCCCCACCCCAATCGCTAGCCCCACGCATCCCTCTCTCTCGCCCTTCCTCTCTCCCCCCGTTCCTCTCTCCCCCCTCCCTCTCTCTCCCCCTCCTTCTTTCTCTCCCTCCCTCTCTCTTTACCCTTAATTGTCAATCCGTTTTTCATTTCTAAATTCATACGGATAAATAAAAGCTTGATGTTTAGCAAGAATCACCTCTGATTTGTTATTTGCACTGTCACTGAAGACTAGACCGTCAGTGAAACTTAATACAGTTCGCCACCTGTTTACCTCTTTTTATATTTTAATCCAGACAGCATTAACCACCACCACCCATTATATAAACAATCTATTTTGTGTAGTCCCGATATCAATGTTGCAAACCTTTTGATGCAGCTTTTAATAATATAAGAGATTTGATATAATATATGAAAAACAATATTATTCATTGCTTGATTGTACATGGAAGAAACATTAGGCCTAAGTTTTCTTAGATACAATGTCATAGTGGCTTATTTGACGACTGGGTCGATAAGGTAGCAAAACAAGACGCGAAAAAAGAATTAAACACTATCAACCTGGAAATCCCGTTATCGTAACAATAAATGGAGAGTATCATAGAGGAACAATTCTGATGGACACGTGGGGGAATTCGGGGGCTGTGATTGGATGGTCTCAACATCATCATCAAAGCATAATGCTACGTATACGGATGTCGGCCATCTCAATGAAGTGAGAAAAAATGACTTTTGTATTGGCAAAATCAACAAGCCGTAATAACTCTAGTTGGCGGGATATATTTTGTTTGTTTGTTTATTTGCTTAACGCTCAGCCGACCACGAGGGCGGTGCTGCTTTGACATTTAACGTGCGCCACACACAAGACAGAAGTCGCAGCACAGGCTTCATGTCTCACCCAGTTACATTATTCTGACACCGGACCAACCAGTCCTAGCACTAACCCCATAATGCCAGACGCCAGGCGGAGCAGCCACTAGATTGCCAATTTTAAAGTCTTAGGTATGACCCGGCCGGAGTTCGAACCCACGACCTCCCGCTGACTGGGCGGACGCCTTACCACTTGGCCACCGTGTTACGGTTTGGCGGGATATAGTGATCCTTACATCGTTCGAAAAAAGACCAATAAAGCTACCCTTTCAAACCATGTTCTGAGTTTGTTTGCTTATTTGCTATTGTGTTTGGTTATAATATGCTATATAGAATTGTGCATGTGAAGGGATATTATATTTTTTAAATATGGAAACAGTGAAAAGTGAAATTTTACAATAACTTGTTTGATAAAAATGGGAACTTTGTTGAGGAGGATGTTGAAAGTAAAGTTCTTAATTTAAATATTCCTCAGTTAAATGACGAACAAAAATATGTTTTGGAAACTGATTTTACCGTGTTAGAAATCGGCAGGGCGCTGTCTTTATTAAAAAATGGTTCGTCACCAGGTTTAGACGGATTGACTACAAGTTTCATGACATTTTTTTGGCCTAAAGTAAAAATGATGGTGGTTAATTCCCTTCAAAGTGCATTTAGAGTCGGTGAATTGTCAGATACTCAGAAAAGAGCAGTTATCACGTTGATCCATAAGGGTAAAGATTTGCCGAGAGATAGCCTTAAGAATTGGAGACCCTATAATCTGTAACAAATACAGATTATAAAATGCTGGCAAAATTTTTATCGCAGCGCTTTTCTTTATTTGGTGTTTAACGTCGTTTTCAACCACGAAGGTTATATCGCGACGAGTCGCAGCGCTTATCTAGTGTTATTTCTGACCTCGTGTCAGAAGATCAGACAGGATTTATTAAGGGAAGAAAGGCAAGTAACTTGATTAGATTAATTGATGATGTCATTAATTACGCTAATGAAAGAAATCAACTAGGTATATTACTTGCCCTTGACTACGCCCGAGCCTACGATTCCGTCTCAAAAGACTATGTGGTCTGGTCCTTTACAAAAAATTGGTTTTGGCGACAAATTTGTTAAATGGATTAAAGTTTTAATGACAAACACCACGAGCTGCATAAATTATATGGGTTGGATTTCGGAAGAAATAAGTGTGAATTCCGGAATCCGTCAGGGATGTCCCCTCTCACCTTTGGCCTTCGTGCTTGCTGTAGAATTATTAGCAATCAAAATCCGAAGTCACCCCAATATTACAGGATTTGCCTTACCAGATGTAGGTTTTGCAGAACAAACATCGCGTATCTTGAAACTGGCTATGTACGACGATGACATAACTGTTTTACTTCAAGATAAAAACGCCATGGAAACGGTTTTAAAAATCATTGATGATTTCTCCAATATATCTCGCTTAAAATTAAATAAAAGTAAAACGGAAGCAATGTTGTTGGGATCGCGTAAAAACTGTCAAGAGAAATATTGCGATATTAAATGGAATACCCAGGTTAAAATCATGGGAATTATTTTTAAAAATGACATCCCGGCCTCTGAAATTATGGAAAATTGGTCCAAAAGACTTGAACAAGTTGAACAAATCATTTGCAGATGGTCAAGAAGAAATTTAAGTGTATGCGGCAAAGCATGTATTATTAAGTCCTTCTTAGTTTCACAATTTGTTTACGTTATGCAGGCGCTTCTTGCCCCTGTTAAAGTTCTCGATAAGTTGAATACTATTTTGTTCAGGTTTCTCTGGAAAAGGAAGTATTCAAATGCAAAAGCCTTTGAAAAAGTTATACGAAATGTATTGTGTAATGTGGTGGAAGAAGGTGGTATTAACATGATAAACGTCCACGATATGCAGACTTCTTTTTTACTCACATGGGCAGCAAAACTTTAACAACAAAAACATGAACCGTGGACAACGATTCCATTAAGTCTGTATCAGGTATTGGGAAGAAATTTACTTTGTTTTAAAGCCACAACACCACTAAAACTGTTCCAAGGTATTGAATGCATTCGATCAAACTTTTGGAAAGAACTTTTTCTTAAAATGGATCTATAATAAAGCATTGATTTATGAGAGAGAAGATCGCTTTGGCGATCAATGTTTGTGGAACAATATAAAAGTGGTTTATAAAAATAAAAGCTTATATTTTAAAAAAAATGGATAGAAGCGCACTTAGATACGGTGAAAGATATTTGGGTTAACGGAGATATGATTCCACAAAGATAGGATACAGTCCCTCTAAAATGTTTTAGTACGGCGCAGTGAAGACTGCTTTGCGAGCGCTTGCACTTCGCAAAAACACAGCCAGCCCGCGAGCAGGCGAACACAATCATGACCTTGACACACGGAACCCTGTGATCATTAACCCCTCCGCGAGAAAGTTTCGCATGCTGATAGTCCAGTCTAAAGCGAGCGAGCCTTGCGCTGCTACATTTTGTTTACATAAATATCAGGTTAAACTAGATCACAGTTATTGGCTGTTACCAAGCAAATGTACAAAAGAAGAAAGATTGAGATTGTTACAATGGAAAATACTACATAATATTTATCCCACAAATATATTATTAAATAAAATGAAAATTAGAGAAACAAAATTATGTACATTTTGTAAACACATTGATTATGTTGAACACTTTTTTTGGCATGTGAGAAGTTGACGAGCTTTTGTGAAAATGTTTCCATTATATTTTTAGAAATACAGGATCAAATGTGCACCTCTTTGAACACGATGTCTTGTTTGGTTATCAACCTAGTAATATATGCCAAAATAATAAGGTACTTAATCACATTATTTTGATTGCAAAAATGTGTATTAGTAAATATAAGTATGGTGATAGATACGATTTGAATAGTATATATTGGAAAATGAAATGTACATTAGAAGATTGTGAGTAATGTATAAGTCGAGATGAGGTGAAGTGATATGTGACGTTTGTGAATATTATGCATGAGGGGGGTGGGAGGGAGCGGATGGACGAGAATAAGAAAAAAAAATTAAAAAGGAGAAGAAAAACAAGAAAGGAGAAAAAAAAAGTAACCATGTATGGCTCCTCAATTGCTTTCTGTATAAACAACCATGCAAACCACACACAAAAAAGAAAAGAAAAAAAGAAAAAAGAAACAGGTTTTCTCCAATTTAAACAAAAACAAAAAACCAAAGAGAGAGAGAGAGAGAGAGAGAGAGAGAGAGAGAGAGAGAGAGAGAGAGAGAGAGAGAGAGAGAGAGAGAGGGAGATAGAGAGTAGATTGCGTTGTACTGTACTATAACTTGTGATACTTTCTTATGTTTTCTCTTTGTTTATTTTATTGTTGTTGTTGTTTTGTGTTATGTCATGTAAAGGAAATTTAAAAAAAGAAAAAAAAAGATTGTGCTGATGATAAAAGAACTGGAAATGTTAAAAAAAAAAAGTTTGAAAGGGTAGCTTTATTGGTGGTTAAAAAAAAGGACGTTAAACCCCAAAGAAACCAACCAAAATGTTTATGTTTGTTGTATATTAAAATGAAAGAGATCTAAAGTTCCATTCTCATCTAATCACACTTTACTGACAGATGTTAACCCGTGATTTGTAAAAATGTAAAAACATTTTACAAATCACGTCGAACCTAAAACCGCGATTTGTAAAAATGTAAAAATGTAAAAATATCGCATTCCACAAAGTAATGCATGCCTTTTATTATTATTAATTTTTATTGTTTAGAGCCTCTACGCTGAGTTCCACATCTCATTTTGGTGCAATCCCATTTTGCCGCCGTCTTATATTTTGCCCCATCCCATTTTCGCGACATTTCACAAGCCAAGCGTCATTTTACTAACATGTCATAACAATAGCGCGACATCCCATTTGGCCACCATATCCCATTTGGCCCCCATGCCGTTTCACCGCATTCCATTTAGCCCCCATCCCATTGTTGCGACATTTTACAAGCCAAGCGTCATTTTACTACCGTGTCATAACAATAGCGCGACATTCCATTTTAACACCATCCCATTTGGCCGCCATCCCATTTTTGATTTATTCTTCTTGCCAAGCCTCACTATACTACTATACTGCGTTATTCAACTAGGAAGACATTCCGTTTACGCCAAATTCAATTTTTGCCACAATCCAAAATGTCGCGAAATAGGGATGGCGGCGAAATAGGATGACGGCAAAACGGCATGGCGACAAAATGGAATGTGGCGCTAGTGGTATGACACGGTGGTAAAATGACACTTGGCCTGTGAAATGTCGCGAAAATGGGATGGGGGCAAAATGGGATAACGGCGAAATGGGATTGCGCCAAAATGGGATGTGGAGTTAATGGTACATGACATGGTGGTAAAATGACACTTGGCCGGTAAAATGTCGCGAAAATGGGATGGGGGCAAAATGGGCTAACGGCGAAACGGGATTGCGCCAAAATGGGATGTGGAGCTAATGATACATGATATGGTGGTAAAATGACACTTGGCCTGAGAAATGTCGCCAAAATGGGATGGGGCGAATTGGGATAACGGCAAAACGGGACTAATAGATCCCTTGACTTTGGGGTAGTGCGACTCTGTCACTGCTAGCTTTCCACTAGGAGGAAGCGACCGGAATTTCCCAACGATGGGACATCCTAGTAATGAAAAAAAAAAAAAAATTTTTAAAATTAACAGTCGCGCTACCCCATAAGTCAACGGATTTCGTTTTTGTCCCTTGACTT
>NC_090254.1:5199209-5209209 GCF_037325665.1 Littorina saxatilis | reverse complement strand
GCACTGTGCAACATGAACATCCTTCACCTGGACGTGCCCAACGTGCACACGCTGTACGGAGCGCTGGTGGGGGGCCCTGACGGCTCGGACAAGTACGAGGACAGTCGCAACAACTACGTCAACAACGAGGTGGCCAACGACTACAATGCTGGCTTCCAGTCCGCCGTTGCTGGTGAGATAATTCGTCTTGGTTTTGTGATATGTATACACTTTCCTAGGGGACAAAATTGTGTGAACATTCTTCTTCAAAACATTTGTGCATGTGCACAATCCTAGAAAAAAGAGTGTATGTACATTTTCCTGGGGAAATAGTGTACTTGTAGACTTTCCTAGAAAACAAGGGTGTGTGCACACTTACTTAGAAAAAGAACAAGAACTTTACTAGAAGTCCGTATGTACAGTTTCCTAGAATAAATTCGTATGTACACTTTTCTGGAAAAAAAGTGTTAATGTACACTTGACTAGAAGGACTCAGGTCATTTTTCTCAGAAAAAAGGGTGTATGCACACTTTTGTACACACACGTGCGTATTTACACTTTCCTGGACTTTGTTTTGCATGTATACTTTCTCAGAAACAAAGTGTGAATAAACACTTTCCTAGAGGCAAGTGTGTAAGTACACTTTGCTGGAAGTGTGTAAGTACACTTTGCTGGAAGTGTGTAAGTACACTTTGCTGGAAGTGCGTATGTACACTTTGCTGGAAGTGCGTAAGTACACTTTGCTTGAAGTGCGTATGTACACTTTGCTGGAAGTGTGTAAGTACACTTTGCTGGAAGTGCGTATATACACTTTGCTGGAAATGTGTAAGTACACTTTGCTGGAAGTGTGTAAGTACACTTTGCTGGAAGTGTGTAAGTACACTTTGCTGGAAGTGTGTAAGTACACTTTGCTGGAAGTGCGTAAGTACACTTTGCTGGAAGTGCGTATGTACACTTTGCTGGAAGTGTGTAAGTACACTTTGCTGGAAGTGCTTATGTACACTTTGCTGGAAGTGCGTATGTACACTTTGCTGGAAGTGCGTATGTACACTTTGCTGGAAGTGTGTAAGTACACTTTGCTTGAAGTGTGTAAGTACACTTTGCTGGAAGTGTGTAAGTACACTTTGCTGGAAGTGCGTATGTACACTTTGCTGGAAGTGCGTAAGTACACTTTGCTTGAAGTGCGTATGTACACTTTGCTGGAAGTGTGTAAGTACACTTTGCTGGAAGTGCGTAAGTACACTTTGCTGGAAGTGCGTATGTACACTTTGCTGGAAGTGTGTAAGTACACTTTGCTGGAAGTGCGTATATACACTTTGTTGAAAGTGCGTATGTACACTTTGCTGGAAGTGTGTAAGTACACTTTGTTGAAAGTGCGTATGTACACTTTGCTTGAAGTGCGTATGTACACTTTGCTGGAAGTGTGTAAGTACACTTTGCTGGAAGTGCGTAAGTACACTTTGCTGGAAGTGCGTATATACACTTTGCTGGAAGTATGTAAGTACACTTTGCTGGAAGTATGTAAGTACACTTTGCTGGAAGTATGTAAGTACACTTTGCTGGAAGTGTGTAAGTACACTTTGCTGGAAGTGCGTAAGTAGCCTACACTTTGCTGGACAAAGCTCGCACGCACATGTCAACTTTCTCAGAAAAAAGGGCGTATGTACATTTCCAAAAGAAAAAAGTGTGTAAAGGTTATTTTGTCTGCTAAAAACCAATTGTGACCCTCCACGACGAAATGAGTCGCATGTCACATTTTCATGATTTTCATATTTTTACATTTTCCCACAGAGTTTTGTATGCTCTATCTAGAGGTGAAAACCGTTTTAGAAAAGAGCGAAAACTGTTTGAGTTATAAGCCTGTGACTAAGGTGACCCTCACACTGTTACCAGACACTCCCCGGACTTATATGAAGCCTAGCGCAGAACCGCGCGAGGTGACATGCGACTCATTTCGTGGTGGAGGGTCACAATTCTTCTTGTGTAGAGGATTCGGCTCACCATCTTAGATCCTCGGTGAATTCATTTCGTAGTCACTAGTTTTATTCACGAAATGACACACTTTGCAAAGAAATCAGTCAAGATGTTGATTTGTTGTATGTGTCTGAGCTGAATGATGTTCTTACCCCATGTAAAAGCCGGGACAGGTTGGAGACAGTCAGCCGAATCGTTTACGCCAGAAGAATTGTTTGTTTGTTCGTTCATGGGCTGAAACTCCCACGGCTTTTACGTGTATGACCGTTTTTACCCCGCCATTTAGGCAGCCATACACCGCTTTGGGAGGAAGCATGCTGGGTATTTTCGTGTTTCTATAACCCACCGAACTCTGACATGGATTACAGGATCTTTTTCGTGCGCACTTGGTCTTGTGCTTGCGTGTACACACGGGGGGTGTTCGGACACCGAGGAGAGTCTGCACACAAAGTTGACTCTAAGAAATAAATCTCGCCGAACGTGGGGACAAACTCATGCTGACAGCGGCCAACTGGATACAAATCCAGCGCGCAACCGATGTACCCCGCTCTCAAGAAGAATTGATTTGTAGCAGACAAAATAAACTTTACACCCTTCTTTTGGAAAATGTACATATATACGCCCTTTTTCTGGGAAAGTGACATAAATTTCGATTTGTTTGTTATTGTCTATAATTTAACGTTCCTTAAACTAATCCCTTTTGATCTGTTATTTATGACGGGCGCTGTGGCGGGGCGGTAAGACGTCGGCCTCTTAATCGGAAGGTCGAGGGTTCGAATCCCGGCCGCAGCCGCCTGGTGGGTTAAGTGTGGAGATTTTTCCGATCTCCCAGGTCTACTTATGTGCAGACCTGCTAGTGGCTTATCCCCCTTCGTGTGTACACACAAGCACAAGACCAAGTGCGCACGGAAAAGATCCTGTATTTCATGTCAGAGTTTGGTGGGTTATAGAAACACGAAAATACCCAGCATGCTTCCTCCGAAAGCGGCGTTTGGCGACCTAAATGGCGGGGTAAAAACGGTCATACACGTAAAATTCCACTCGTGCTAAAACACGAGTGTACGTGGGAGTTTCAGCCCACGAACGCAGAAGAAGAAGAAGAAGAAGATCTGTTATTCTATGGCGCTTTGTTCGTCTGTATAACTCTATTGTATTCAAAGAGCGGTCAAGCGCTAATGTCCGTGTTAGTGTTTGCATGGTGTTAGCAATAATAATAATAATAGCAATACATAATCTCAAATGTTGTGTCTCATGGTATGTCATTTTGTAATTTTATTAATTGATTGATTAATTGTGACCCTCCACCACGGAATGAGTCGCATGTCACCTTTCCATGATTTTCATATTTGTACATTTTCCTAAAGAGTTTTTTATGCTCTATCCAGTGGTGAAAACCGTTTTAGAAAAGAGCAAAAACTGTTTGAGTTATAAGCCTGTGACTAAGGTGACCCCCACACTGTTACCAGACACTCCCCGGACTTATATTAAGCCTAGCGCAGAACCGCGCAAGGGGACAACTGTCATGCACTCATTTCGTGGTGGAGGGTCACAATTTTTTAAACATTTTTAGATTTTTTAATTCAAGACTGTACAGTTTGATATGTCTCTATGCGAGTCTTCACATCTAAGAAAAAGTTGATTCCCCCCAAAAATAATACAACTAAACAAAACAAAAACAACAACAGAACAACGTGTATGCTGAAGAAGTCACTTTAAATGTAGTCTGCAGACTTCAGTTTAATTTGGGGAAAGACGCATAATTATGAAAGCTTTGCAAAGTAAATATCCAGGCTGCTGTTTTTGGTATGTGTTCCAATATAATTTCGTATACGCTTGGACATATTGTATGGTAACTATGATCGCTTACAGGTGAAGACCTGTAGCTTAAAGTTATGAATTATATAATCGAATTATATGATCGATTTCCCTCTAAAATGAACACGGGATCTTGCCGTATTGGAGTTTCTGACAATACTGTGTTACATTCTTTCCAATATTCAGGTCTACGTCACCTGTTGCTGAAACACCAACATCCGGAACAGACCGGAGGTGACACCTGCCCCTTCACCAGTTCTTAGACGTATGCTTCCTTTTAAATGGATTCTGGATAACCGCGTATAAAGACTACGAAAGATAAAACTACAGTTTATTGATTACTTTTCTTTGGTTTGATTCCTAGTTCTGCACGGAGGGAATTTGTCCTTAAAATAGATATGTGATCATTGGTCGAATGCAGCTGTTCACTTGCTGCATGGTACATTTTGTATCCTGTTCACAACGCCATGATGTACTTTTCCTGTTCACTGGTCACTTGTTGTAATATGAAATGAACTATTTCCTTTGAGGCTCTTCGTTGTTCAGGCACATTTTTCAAGCGAAATTTATAGGAGAAAAAGAGAACTTAAGGTTTGGTGTTTGTGTTCTTGTTCTTCTTTTTGTCGCTTAATTAAAGTCTGTTTAGATAATGAAGCAAGAAAAAATATATTCGTCTGTATATTATCAAGTAGTCGCTGTAACTATTGTCGTTTTTCCATAGTTTTAGTGTAGAGAACTGCATGCTAGAGAAGATGATGGCAAATTGTTGCAATGTAAGGGATGCTCAAGATCTGACGGAAAATAAAAGAAAGTATGACATTCCGCCTGGTTGCGTCAATTGTGTCGTCCTTTGTGCTATGCTTGGGAATCCGTTTCCATGTTCTTGTTATGTTCTCATTGTTGGCGTTCCACTGCTCTGTTTCTGAATGTGCACACACACACACACACACACATACACACACACACACACACACACACACACACACACACACACACACACACACACTCACATACACACACACACACACACACACACACACAATCACACACAAACACACACAAACACACACGTCCCCCTTGTTTTCGTTCTGTGTTCTGTTGCCCATGATTGATATATAATTCGCTTTTGCCTTGTCGGTTGTGTGTGTGTGTGTGTGTGTGTGTGTGTGTGTGTGTGTGTGTACGTGCGTGCGCGTGCGTGTGGTGTGTGTGTGTCCTTGTATATGTGTGTGTTTGTGCGTGCGTATGCGTGCGGTAGGCTTCGACATTTGACTGAGCACCGAAAAGAGTTATACCATCTTGATCACCCTCTGCATCATTATTATATTTGATTATCAATCACCATATGACACACCAACATCCGGAACAGACCGGAAGTGATACCTGTCCCTGTTGCCATATTGTGTTGTAACAACTTGTTCTCTGCGTAACTACAGTCATCGACCAAGCAAACAAGGTCGTGAGGCTGGTTGCATTGATTATGTCTCTTTTGCGGAATGTAAAACCACGCGAGGGATTGTTGCACCAAGCATGATTAATTCTGCACCTCTAGACGTGGAAAGAACTTTTGCTCAATCCATAGTGAGTACACGCGAGTACACGCTCTGGTGTTTGTTTGCTTGCTTGATTTGTGTGAGAGAGAGTGAGAGAGAGAGAGAGAGAGAGAGATAGAGCTAGAGAGAGATAGAGAGAGAGAGAGAGATAGAGGAGAGGGAGAGAGGAGAGAGAGAGAGAGTTGGAGAGAGAGAGAGGAGAGAGAGAGAGAGAGAGAGAGAGAGAGAGAGAGAGAGAGAGAGAGAGACTCAGACTCAGAACTTTATTACAAAAGGATAAAGGTTTTAGGCAAAGCCTATTCTTCCAACCTGTTCTTTATACAACACATAAAGACAGACGCACATTACAAATATAAATTCAATCATATAAAATACAGAAATACATTGTACAGAATGCAACACAATGTGCATTTAAGAAATTACATAAGGAGAACTCAAAAATTACAAAATTACATTGACATAGTTATACCTTTCATTTGGGAATAAGTTGCTCCGATCAGCTACACATCCGTTAACATTAGTACAAAATGTTTAACAAAATAACAATCGAACAAGACATTTCATTCACGAATGATGTGTGAACGTGACTGTCTCTTAAACATTTTCACTGAAGTTGCATTTCTTATCTGTTGGGGTAAGGAGTTCCAGAGAAACGCTCCCGAGAAGGCTAAACTCGATTTGTAGAGGTCTATGCGAGGTATGGGAGGGATGATTTTTTGGGACCCATATCTTTTTGTGGCATGTTTGAAATGTGATTGCAAATATTTAGGACAGTCGTCATTTAGAATTTTATACATGAACACAGCCTTGTTTAACGTCAACTGATCTTTCAAGGGGAGGAAATTCAAGAGCTTTAGTTTATCATCCGTGGACCTATTCAAATCATGCAGAATAAGTTTTGCAGCTCGGCGATGCAGGGAATTGAGTCTTTTTAAATGAACATCACTGCAGTTATCCCAAAGTGTCGATGCGAAGTTTATATGAGGCATTATGTGGGCGTAATAGAACATTTTGAGTGCTGCAGAATCAGCGTAATGCCTTAATTTTGATAACAGGTACAAATTTTTTGATACTAGTTTGCAAATATTACTCAGATGAGTTTGCCATTTCAACTCTTGATCAATGGTAACACCCAGTAATCTATGTTCCCTAACTTGCTGCACTTGAGTTGAACCAACTGACAGTTGTAATTGTAAAGGACTTAATTGGTGTTTTTGTCTCGTGGTTATCACCATACTCTTTGTTTTAATCGGATGAATGATCATTGCATTAGAAACGCACCACTCAGTGATTTCATCCACACTTGTTTGAAGAGAAGAGTTGACGGATTCCAAAGATTTTTGACTGGTGTGAACAGAAGAGTCATCGGCGAAGAACTCACATCTAACTTTTTCATCGGACACATGAAGGGGTAAATCATTTATATAAATACAGAACAAGATAGGTCCTAATACAGACCCTTGAGGGACACCACTTCTGACAAACTCATTTGACGAAGTTTTACAGTTAATGGATACATACTGTTTCCGTTTTGAAAGATACGATTCAAAAAAGGCACAGGCTGAGTCGTCTTTTAAATAGCACTTTAATTTCTTTAGTAGAAGTGAGTGATCTACTAGGTCAAAGGCTTTCTTAAAGTCCAAAAACAACGCTCCCGTTATGTCTGCTTTGTTTATTGCTGACAGCCAAGTCTCGCATAAGGAGCTTAAGGCGGTGTGGCAGGAATGCTTAGAGCGGAATCCAGACTGAAAAGGATGAAACAGATTCATTTGTTCCATATATGCCAGTACTGCCGTGTAAAGGCAGAAGGAAGCAAGTCCATGAAACATAGTTTCGAGAAAATCGACATTTTCTGTTTGCATCACTGTTTTGGAATGAAAAGCTTTAAATGATTTTTTTGTTTGCTGATAACATGTAGGGCATTATTGTGCGTTTCTGCTATGAATATTAAAACCCTCTTTTGATTCATCACTTAGAAATAATGATTTTTGTGGACTTACTGCCTTTTGCCGAATTAATTCCCTAAACTCATTCACTCAAAAATAATGGTAAAAGGCAGTAAGAGGACATACTGCTTTCTGCCAAATTATATCCCGACTTAAATCTTATTTACAAAAAATGGCAAAAAGCAGCATTGGACTTACTGCTTTCTGCCATATTATATCCTGGTCGATATATCTGGCTGAGAAAAGGGCATAGAGCAGCAAGTGGACTTACTGCTTTCTGCTAATTTATTATCTCCGAAAATTGAAAGTAAAAGAAAATACACGCAACACTGCTTTTGGAACTTTTTTTCAAATGTGACTTTACGTCCAGTGATTTCGTGAATTTCTGAATGCACAAACAACTTCCTTGGTGAACAATTTGTATTTTCTTTTGTGATTAACTGAGACAAATGTTCCCGTTTTCTTAAATTTCAACACATGCTCAAGTTAGTCTTTGTCTTGGTTCCTCGTTTTGCTTATCATTCTGTGGTCGCTCACTCATGATTAACTTTATTGTTAATCCGTTCTTGTGTCATTGATATCGTTTAAAAAGACCATTATTTTTAATACAAGTCTTGATACTCTCTTTTGATATTCACAAGACAAATATTGACTTGAACGCAAGTCTTTTAACATTAAAATAAAAATCTAAGAAAACGTTTACACACACACACGCTTTTTATCTTGCTGCTTGTCTGTAACACACACACACACACACACACACACACACACACACACACACACACTGGCATAAAACACACACTGGCACACACACACACACACACACACACTGGCACACACACACACACACACTGGCACACACACACACACACACACTGGAACACACACACACACACTGGCACACACACACACACACACACACACACACACACACACACACACACCTTTTCTTTCCTTCTCACTGTCTTTCTCGCTTTCGTTTGCTAATAAGAATTAGAATCCAGGATCTGACAATAAGACGTTTTATTTATTGAGTTTGACTAACGATTTCCAAAGGACACAAAATTAAAGCAACAGCATGACAAAAATAACTAGTGTGTCAAGCCGCCATTATACCAGAATTAAGAATAGGTCATCGTGCAGTCTTGATTTCCAAAGTACACAAAATTAAAGCAACAGCATGACAAAAAGAACTGGTTTGACAAGCCGCCATTATACCAGAATTAACAATAGATAATCGTGCAGTCTTGATTTCCAAAGGACACAAAATTAAAGCAACAGCGTGACAAAAAGAAATGGTTTGACAAACCGCCATTATACCAGAGTTAACAATATTATCGTGCAGTGTTCACTTTCAGCTGAAGTGTTCCACTTTTGAACAAAATTTGTTTAATTAGTCTTGAAAACTGTGTGATGAACTATATAACCATTTGTAGTTGTACACCATGCGCGCTACATTTGCTAGTAGAATTACATAGTAATTCACACACTGTCCACAAACATTGTAGTTGAGTGTTCAACTAGCAAAACCACAAACCTGCAAACTATGATGTAGTATATTCATTTATCACCCCATCTACCCCAGTTACAGTCTACATCCCTTCTAAAACTATTCACTGACATTCTGCCATCCGACTGATGACAATTATCAACTACAGCGATTAACTGGATGTAGATTTTTTTCCATGAGCCTGTTTGGATAACTAACAAACAACATACAATCCCCCCACCTCCTCCCCCTCCTCGTCCCCACGTTCTGCATCTCTGCGCTCAGCATCTGTTATTGTCAAACTGAAAGTTGTCAGTATTACTCCTCTTCCTCTTCTTTGGCCCATAACCGTCGTATGTTGCTGGCATTTTCATTTGGGCAAGGTCCATTGTGGCCTCTTCTCCTGCAAGCCGAGGTGGTTGTATCTCGCAGTTGCAACCTGCCAGCAACGCTTACACATCTGTCAAATGAAAAAGGCAGCAAAAGTGAGACATTTTATTGACAAATCTCCTCCCCACCCTCCTTCACATCATCCCTTTTTTCTCCCGCGCACATCACCTCCCCCTCCTCCGGGCTACTATAATGACAAACGATTACTGCTGCTGATGATGATACTAATACTACTGCAACGAAAATGATGTAAAGATGTTGCTCGTTTTAAAATATACCTCTTCAGCCCGAGAAAAGAAAGGAATGAAAAAATGTTGCACGCTATTTTTGGCTGTGTCAGTGAAACATACCTTGTTTTGGGCCCTTGAACATAAAGGGGCAGTGGTGGCGAGTATCCCTCAGACTGTGTGCTGCAGCTGTCGTCGCTGCCTGTCCCACTTCGAATCACATTTCTGTCAAATACAATAGGACATAATACTTATTCCGATGGTTGGAAGCACAAAGAGACCGGAGAACAATCCTCCAGTATAATGTCATACTGTTCCAGATCTAACACGCTGTCAGTGCTCAAGACCACAAGTCACTCATTCTAGATCAAAACAACTATCTCTTTGTATTAGAAACATGCTAAATGCATCCATAAATATCATGATGAAAATAGCAGAAGTGAATAGTCAAGAAGTCACGGTAGAAGTAGCGTACAACAACAAAACTATAATAAATGGGCATTTGAACTATGGCATTTTACTTGCTAGCTCCGTAATGCAAGTGCACATTGGAATACCCAAATCAGTCAGAAAATCAGTGTTGTCGTTGTAAATTCCCATACACCTATTGAGAGAGAGTCATTTCAG
>NC_090254.1:5171709-5191709 GCF_037325665.1 Littorina saxatilis | reverse complement strand
CACTGCCATCAATACTTGCACACACAATTGATACCGTGTGTATCACTGCCATCAATACTTGCACACACAATTGATACCGTGTGTATCACTGCCATCAATACTTGCACACACAATTGATACCGTGTGTATCACTGCCATCAATACTTGCACACACAATTGATACCGTGTGTATCACTGCCATCAATACTTGCACACACAATTGATACCGTGTGTATCACTGCCATCAATACTATACACACACAATTGATACCGTGTGTATCACTGCCATCAATACTTGCACACACAATTGATACCGTGTGTATCACTGCCATCAATACTTGCACACACAATTGATACCGTGTGTATCACTGCCATCAATACTTACACACACAATTGATACCGTGTGTATCACTGCCATCAATACTTGCACACACAATTGATACCGTGTGTATCACTGCCATCAATACTTGCACACACAATTGATACCGTGTGTATCACTGCCATCAATACTTGCACACACAATTGATACCGTGTGTATCACTGCCATCAATACTTGCACACACAATTGATACCGTGTGTATCACTGCCATCAATACTTACACACACAATTGATACCGTGTGTATCACTGCCATCAATACTTGCACACACAATTGATACCGTGTGTATCACTGCCATCAATACTTACACACACAATTGATACCGTGTGTATCACTGCCGTCAATACTTGCACACACAATTGATACCGTGTGTATCACTGCCATCAATACTTGCACACACAATTGATACCGTGTGTATCACTGCCATCAATACTTACACACACAATTGATACCGTGTGTATCACTGCCATCAATACTTGCACACACAATTGATACCGTGTGTATCACTGCCATCAATACTTACACACACAATTGATACCGTGTGTATCACTGCCATCAATACTTACACACACAATTGATACCGTGTGTATCACTGCCATCAATACTTGCACACACAATTGATACCGTGTGTATCAATGCCATCAATACTTACACACACAATTGATACCGTGTGTATCACTGCCATCAATACTATACACACACAATTGATACCGTGTGTATCACTGCCATCAATACTTGCACACACAATTGATACCGTGTGTATCACTGCCATCAATACTTGCACACACAATTGATACCGTGTGTATCACTGCCATCAATACTTACACACACAATTGATACCGTGTGTATCACTGCCATCAATACTTGCACACACAATTGATACCGTGTGTATCACTGCCATCAATACTTGCACACACAATTTATACCGTGTGTATCATTGCCATCAATACTTGCACACACAATTGATACCGTGTGTATCACTGCCATCAATACTTACACACAGAATTGATACCGTGTGTATCACTGCCATCAATACTTACACACACAATTGATACCGTGTGTATCACTGCCATCTATACTTGCACACACAATTGATACCGTGTGTATCAATGCCATCCATACTTGCACACACAATTGATACCGTGTGTATCACTGCCATCAATACTTGCACACACAATTGATACCGTGTGTATCACTGCCATCAATACTTGCACACACAATTGATACCGTGTGTATCACTGCCATCAATACTTACACACACAATTGATACCGTGTGTATCACTGCCATCAATACTTGCACACACAATTGATACCGTGTGTATCACTGCCATCAATACTATACACACACAATTGATACCGTGTGTATCACTGCCATCAATACTTGCACACACAATTGATACCGTGTGTATCACTGCCATCAATACTTGCACACACAATTGATACCGTGTGTATCACTGCCATCAATACTTACACACACAATTGATACCGTGTGTATCACTGCCATCAATACTTGCACACACAATTGATACCGTGTGTATCACTGCCATCAATACTTACACACACAATTGATACCGTGTGTATCACTGCCATCAATACTTACACACACAATTGATACCGTGTGTATCACTGCCATCAATACTTGCACACACAATTGATACCGTGTGTATCACTGCCATCAATACTTGCACACACAATTGATACCGTGTGTATCACTGCCATCAATACTTACACACACAATTGATACCGTGTGTATCACTGCCATCAATACTTGCACACACAATTGATACCGTGTGTATCACTGCCATCAATACTTGCACACACAATTGATACCGTGTGTATCACTGCCATCAATACTTACACACACAATTGATACCGTGTGTATCACTGCCATCAATACTTGCACACACAATTGATACCGTGTGTATCACTGCCATCAATACTTGCACACACAATTGATACCGTGTGTATCACTGCCATCAATACTTGCACACACAATTGATACCGTGTGTATCACTGCCATCAATACTTACACACAGAATTGATACCGTGTGTATCACTGCCATCAATACTTACACACACAATTGATACCGTGTGTATCACTGCCATCTATACTTGCACACACAATTGATACCGTGTGTATCAATGCCATCCATACTTGCACACACAATTGATACCGTGTGTATCACTGACATCAATACTTACACACACAATTGATACCGTGTGTATCACTGCCATCAATACTTACACACACAATTGATACCGTGTGTATCACTGCCATCAATACTTACACACACAATTGATACCGTGTGTATCACTGCCATCAATACTTACACACACAATTGATACCGTGTGTATCACTGCCATCAATACTTGCACACACAATTGATACCGTGTGTATCAATGCCATCAATACTTGCACACACAATTGATACCGTGTGTATCACTGCCATCAATACTTGCATTGCGATGGTACCTGCTGAGATCCTCTCACGCAGAACTGTTGTCCAAGTAGAGGCTGTCCTTATCCTTATAACTCAGCCCGAAGTTTAACGAAAATTCAGTACCAAAGCTTCGTGCAGAGAGCATGGCGAAGTAGACGTATCCCGATTAATATTAGGTTAAACCATCCAAGCAAAACGTTATACCTCCGTCGCCCACCTGGCCGACACAATTGGTACCGTGTGTATTGCAGTCATAAGTAGGTCAGTGGTACCTGTCAGGGCTTGATCTAGGGGGGGGGGGAGGGGGGGAGAGGGGCAAGTAGGAGGATCTGGGTCCCTGAAGCCCCTCTCCCTCACACGGCAAATTTAACTTCAATTTAATAATAATAATGCATAATATTTATAAAGCGCGGGTATCCGGGGTTTAAACCCTGCTCAGAGAGAAGTCTAGAATTCCCCTCTCAAATACTAATATTAACAGCAGGGGGGGGGGGGGGGGGGGCAAGACCCAATACCCCTGTCTCCCTCTCATACACTAGGTCCAGCCTTGCCTTGCCATGCCCCGTACACGTGAGACCCTCCGATGCAAACCTTTTGTCAAATAACAATTAATAATGCAAGCCCAATGTCTTTTCCTTGCTTAAATGTGTTTCTTGAAACCTTTTTGATGTTCTTCAACAATGCCATCGTCTTCCCCGATAAAAAGAACAGGTTAGAGTCATGCGATCTTACGACTATCACGCACATTTACACACACAAATATCAAGACAATGACGTCATCATACCTGCACATAGAGGACGTCATCAGCCACGTGACATTTGAGGAGATAATCGAGAGGCCACTTGATGCAGTCATACATCCACTGCAGCTGACCGGAAGCTTCGTAAGCGTCCTTGAACTCCAGTAGACCCCAGGTCAACACCAGAGTGGAGTATGCCATTGGGTAGTTGAATTTAATGTGGTCACCCGCTGTGAGTTAACGGCAAAAGAGAAGATTTGAATTTAATGTGGTCACCCGCTGTAAGTAAACGGCAACAGAGAAGATTTGAATTTAATGTGGTCACCCGCTGTAAGTTAACGGCAAAAGAGAAGATTTGAATTTAATGTGGTCAACTGTTGTACCTAAACGCAAAAGAGAAGATTTGATTTTAATGTGGTCACTCGCTGTAAGTTAACGGCAAAAGAGAAGATTTGACTTTCCTTTTTATCCACCAGCTTAACGTAAACATCCGGGAGGAGTTTTGAAATTTAATGTGGTCTCCCGCTGGAAATAAAAGACAAAAAGAGAAGTTTTGCCAACTGGACCCAAATATCCTGGATCTGGCTGATCATCATGTTATGACTCTGTTTTTGCGAAACTAATCTTTTACGTTTTGTTCTGTCTAGATTGAAGAGAATGTCGAGACTATTTAAAGTCAATACATAAAGACGTCTTATTGTGTTATCACTGGAAAACGAATTTCTTTCTCGATTTGTGCTTTAACCCGCAAAAAATCCTCCATTCCCAGATTTATGCTTACACGATATTTCAACGCATCACTCGTAAAACCAAGAGCAATCTGTATTGAGATTTTATCGTGACGACACAAACCCCCCCAAAAACCCACAGTTTTGCTATACCAGAAAAATGTGAATAGCAGGTATGTCATTACGAATACCTTGACTGCCATGCAGTAGTAATTCAAACAATTAATTCAGCGCAAATTCTCCTTATTAACCAACCTGATGAATTAGCCTGGTTTCTGGTAATACGGGGTTATAGGTTCAAACATAGGATTAGACCGGTCATAGTTTGCACGATGGCTCGCATCAGAAGGAAGATATCTTCAAAACAATGCAATCTTTTACGTTTCGCGCTTACTCTTCTTACACATGCTATATTGAAGTCGTATATCGCGCGCGTATCTCCAGACTCGGACTCAAGGCGCAGGGATCTATTTATGCCGTGTGAGATGGAATTTTTTACACAATACATCACGCATTCACATCGACCAGCAGACCGCAGCCATTTCGGCGCTCCTACTTTTCACGGCCTATTATTCCAAGTCACACGGGTATTTTGGTGGACTTTTTTTTTTTATCTATGCCTATACAATTTTGCCAATCGTGGGATCTTTAACGTGCACACCCCAATGTAGTGTACACGAAGGGACCTCGGTTTTTCGTCTCATCCGAAAGACTAGCACTTGAACCCACCACCTAGGTTAGGAAGGGGGGGGGGGGGGAAATTGCTAACGCCCTGACCCAGGGTCGAACTAGCAACCTCTCGCTTTCGAGTGCAAGTGCGTTACCACTCGGCCACCCAGCCCTATGCATTGCAGTCTTTTTGTCGAAATTACTGATGAGTCCAAATCTGGAAGGGATACAACTCTGGTCTGTACACAAAGTATGAGAGTAACTTGCCTTGAGACCTTCGCGCCGATGGTTCTGTTGTACAAGTTAGATTTCAATTCAGAAAACAGCCCCTTTGTTCCTCAGATTCTAAATAGTGCTCTGCATGAATGAATTAAGATGAATACAAGCTGATCTTGTCCAACTGACCGTCATACCAGCCCCCAGTGAGGTCCTCCCCGTTGGTCCCCTTGTCGCCCAGGGCGGAGTCTCCTCTCCAGGGAATCCTGTTGTTGGCGGGCAGTTTGCCTGACCGCTGGGCCTCGTAGAACATGATGGACTTCATCAGCACGTCGTCATAGTTATACTTGGACCCCGCCTCTGAACAGACACACAAAGAACACTCTATGCACAGCACAATGGTAGCAACAATGAAGCTATTTGTGGTCTAATTAAGGCTAAGGCTAGGCGTGTACCCGCAGAAATAAAACAAACAGACGAATTGAGCGTCAAATTCACAGAAATCAAATAAACAAACAATCACACTACAACAACAACAATACACAAAAACTTGTAGAAGAGACTTCAATGTGGACGTCACTCCCGTGTTTCTGTCTTTATTGCTGCACCTTGGTTACATTTATCATACGTAGGCTATTCTGAGAGTGTATAACATGTCTGGTGTCAGTCGCGAGGTTTTCGTTAAGTACATTCTATTCTAAAGTATTCCTTGAACAAAAATTGCACTAAACACAGTTTTCTATCTCTATTCTTCCGAAAGATACACATTAATTTTGTAATTATTGTCTTACGTCATATTGTACTAGATCCATGAAGTTTGTTTTTTTAAACGTTCGTATTTTATGTTTGTATAACCACACAAAGTCCTCCAGCGTCAGTTGTATAGTTCTAAGTTCGCCCATATATTTTACTAGACAGGTTTAATTCTCAATATTTGAAATAAAACGACAAGATTGGTAGGTAATTGGAACGTTTGTTCCTGACAAAGCAAAACGTTACATTTACAAATAAATTAAAATAAATTAAAACAAAAGTATTTATTATTTTGTCAATAATAAACGGTCCAATTACCTACCTTTCTTGTGTTTTTTATTCTGAATTTTAAAAGGTTAGCAGTCTATCTGTTCTTGGATTTGTTCTCATGAGCTCACTATTGGGCAGGCTGTCGATGTGACCGGTACGATCCACCCCAAGGTTGACAAAGACTGCCTGGCCAGTCAGCTTGCCGTCGCCAGGACTGCCACGGGTACCATAGAAGCGCAGGCTGAACGTGCCCTTGGGAACGTAGGCGCGTTCAGGCTTGTCCACCATGACCCAGTTCAGGTTGTCCGGAGTGTGCGAGACTTCTTGGCCATCGCTGATCTGAGGGCATCGTAAAATGGAGGAACCAAAGTAAGAAACAAAAATATACACACACAAAAAGAACCAAAAAAAAGAAAAGCAGGTTGTCTGGAGTGTGTGAGACTTATTGGCCCTCGCTAATCTGAGGGTATCGTGAAATGGAGGCAACAAAGTAAATTTCATATTCTGCATTGGTTTTTATTTTTTTGAATATTTTTGTTGTCTTACTCAGAGACCCGTGATATCACATCTCACCCCAACCACAGACGACGTACTATATACCCTCTCCCCTTTCCATGCACTTAATTACTGCTCCAGCCCCACCACCATCACACGACCCTACACTCTTTCTATCTCTCTTCGTTTCACGTTTCAAACACTCACACACACACTCTCACACACACTCACACACACACACACACACACACACACACACACACACACACACACACACACACACACACATACACATACACACACACTCACACACACACATACACATACACACCCACCCACACACAAACAACACACACACACCCACACACACACCCACACACACACACACACACAAACAACACAGTATCTCACGTCCATCTTGATGACCGGGCTGCTGAAAGTCATGTTGACCATCCAACCGATGGCGTCCTCTGTCAGCTGGAAGTTCCACGCGCCCTGGAACCGTTCACCCCAGTCGTTCATCACAGTCAGGGTGGTCGCCACTCCGTCCCCCATTGGGGTTTTCACTGCATGACAAGAAGAAATAGGTTTGAATAAGATAGAATGAAGGCCCAAAACAAAGAGACTGCTAACGTTCACAAATTCAAAATAAAAAACCAAGAAAGGTTAGCCGTTCTTCAGAGTGAAGGTGGTTGCCACTCCATCCGTCACTGAAGTCTTCACTGCATACCAAGAAGAGATAAGTTTGACTGAGATTGGATGCGATATGTGGTGAATGGCTTGAGCTAGGGAAAGGATAAATATAGTGTCAGGCCTTCTGGAACCGACCTTCTCACCCCCTTCCACTTTCCCAGTCGTTCATCGCAGTCAAAGTCTCCCACTCCCACAATCTTCATTGCAAGATGAGATAAGAGAAAATAAGATGAGACGAGACGAGGTGATATATGATTAGATAAATGATATGCGATTAGAAAAAATATATTAGACTGCATTTCGACCCAATGGTCTTTATAGTGAACAAATATATGTAAATAATTATGCAACAAATACATAAACGACTTCGCTGAATGTGCATTGAATATGTGCGTTGGATATCACGTAAGCACACTTGTTTTGGGGGGTTGTTTTTATTTTGCAAAAGTAATCAAGCTCGTTATAAACAGGCTAAGCACATGGCATTTTATGAGGACTGCCCGGAAAAAAGACCGCAAGGAGGAAAAGGGTCAAAGCTGGAACACCTAATCGGCCGCCTTTGCAGTAACGCTTTAAGGAGAGACCTATAAAACAAATCCGATATAGAAAAACTACATCCAAATCAAAATCAAGAACAAAAGACTGGAAAGGTTGCTTATCAGCACGATTAATTTCAGACAAAAACATTGTCATCATTTTCACGAGTTTTCATTCACAAGCACCTGGGAAATAAATATCATGTTCCCCAGGCAATAAATCCCCGGTTACCATAGTTGCAGGAAGCAGGTTATACATGGATAATCAAAAGCAAACCCAATAGAAACGCTCGGGGATTCTTCGGCTCTTTTCATTTGTGTTTCCCCAGACCTAAACAGACGACACGACACTGCTTTGCAAAGTTCCAAAAACGAACTGGCAAACTGGCAAAAGTAAACAAAAAACAAAACTACTTCATGAAAGGTCATACATTCATCAAAAACAAATGAAACCTAGCGATATGTTTTGTCTTCTTACAGAGTCATGGAGTGCGTGTATCTGTGTTTCGATACACAGACGTTCGGAGAAACACGAACGTCAAGTTCAAGTAAAACGACCCCTGACACACACATTTTGACCCGTGCACAAGACGTTGTATCGATAAACGAAGCGCAAATAAGAAACAATAATAAAAGCAAAAAAATGGCAACAAGATATGCAATCATCTAACAAAGCCGAGCAAGCAGAATGACAGGTCTAATGAAAAACAAAGAGGTACTGAGTCGGAAACAAGATCGCGATTCTTTCCTTCGCTGCACGACGCAAATCTTCTGTGACCTTTGACCAAACGTAGCTTCCACATTCAATCACTTAGCTTAATATTTACAACAGAAATCCGAGGGGGTGGAATACCGAGATGAACCTACAGAACTGTGCATCCTCAAACCTGACATATTCATCCCAACATTTAATGAACTCAAAAACACAGAAAGTTGCTTTCACACGCCAGCTTTGATTGCCAGTGGTTATCAAACCGGGACTCGTGTGGTTATCAGCACGGAACCCGTGTTTCAAAGCATGGCTCCCTGGGTTGATTGTGCACTTGTTTTCTCACTACCAAAATGATGACAAAAACGATGTTTGGTGGTTTGTTGACAGACCAGCTTTTTTGTCGGTCCTCGGGGGGCATATCGACTTTTGTTTCATATTTATTGACCGCGGCCTTCGGCCTTGAATATGAAACAAAAAACGATATGCTCCCCCTCGGACCGACAAAAAAGCTAGTCTGTCAACAACCCATCAAACATCTTATAATATTTGTGTCTATGATTATACATTGCAATAAATATAGTTTTTGAGAGACACGTACAATGTTAAGTATTCAGATACACAACGTACCTGGAACTGGTATGGTACCAGCCGGCGTAGTACCTTGTGCACCGGTACCTGTAAAGGAGAATTGTATACAGTGTTGGTTTGCATTGTGTGGGATACATGACCTATTCAAGAGACGTGTGTGTGTGTGTGTGTGTGTGTGTGTGTGTGTGCGTGCGTGTGTGTGTGTGTGTGTCTGTGTGTGTGTGTGTGTGTGTGTGTGTGTGTGTGTGTGTGTGAGAGAGAGAGAGAGAGAGAGATAGAGAGAGAGACAGAGAGACACAGAGAGAGAGAGAGAGACAGAGAGAGAGAGACAGAGAGAGAGACAGAGAGACAGAGAGAGAGACAGAGACAGAGAGAGAGACAGAGAGGGACAGAGAGAGAGAGAGAGAGAGAGAGAGAGAGAGAGAGAGAGAGAGAGAGAGAGAGAGAGAGAGAGAGAGAGAGAGAGAGAGAGAGAGAGAGAGAGGCTGGAGTAGTAACGTACCTGGAACAGGTGTGGTACCAGCCGGCGTAGTGCCTTGTGCACCGGTACCTGTGAAGGAGAATTATAGACAGTATTGATTTGCATCGTGTGGTATAAATACCTTTATCTTAAGACGAACAACCTAAATGTATTCTACAGAGCAATTACTTCTCTGTTTAGTCATGAGCTTTAAGAAATTTTAATATTCAATACAAGCATTCTTTAGTTGTTTAAGATACAGAATTTGTATTTTATGGTGTTGGGTTTCTTTTTACATTTAGTCAAGTTTTGACTAAATGTTTTAACGTAGAGGGGGAATCGAGACGAGGGTCGTGGTGTATGTGCGTGTATGTGTGTGTGTGTGTGTGTGTGTGTGTGTGTGTGTGTGTGTCTGTGTGTGTGTGTAGAGCGATTCAGACTAAACTACTGGACTGATCTTTATGAAATTTGACATGAGAGTTTCTGGGTATGATATCCTCAGATTGTTTTTTTCATTTTTTTGATAAATGTCTTTGATGACGTCATATCCGGCTTTTCGTGAAAGTTGAGGCGGCACTGTCACGCCCTCATTTTTCAACCAAATTGGTTGAATTTTGGTCGGGTAATGTTCGACGAAGCCCGGACTTCGGTATTGCATTTCAGCGTGGTGGCTTAAAAATTAATTAATGACTTTGGTCATTACAAATCTGAAAATTGTAAAAAAAAATTTTTTTTTATAAAACGATCCAAATTTACGTTTATCTTATTTTCCATCATTTGCTGATTCCAAAAACATATAAATATGTTATATTCGGATTAAAAACAAGCTCTGAAAATTAAATATATAAACATTATTATCAAAATTAAATTTTCCAAATCAATTTAAAAACACTTTCATCTTATTCCTTGTCGGTTCCTGATTCCAAAAACATATAGATATGATATGTTTGGATTAAAAACACGCTCAGAAAGTTAAAACGAAGAGAGGTACAGAAAAGCGTTCTATCCTTCCCAGCGCAACTACTACCCCGCTCTTCTTGTCAATTTCACTGCCTATGCCGTGAGCGGTGGACTGACGATGCTACGAGTATACGGTCTTGCTGCGTTGCATTGCGTTCAGTTTCATTCTGTGAGTTCGACAGCTACTTGACTAAATGTTGTATTTTCGCCTTACGCGACTTGTTGTTTTGTTGTTGTTGCTTTAAAAAAAAAGAAAGAAGAAAGGTAAGTTGTAGGAACGTTGTCATTGACAACAATACGTTACAATCACTAATATATCGACCCAACGGTCTTTTAAGTGAACAGACAAACTTAAAAGAACTTTGGCTTTGGGTCGATATATTTGTGATTGTAACGTATTTTTTGTCAATAACAACGTTCCAACAACTTACCTTTTTTATTTTTTTTATTCTGAATTTTGGAACGTTGGCAGTCTCTTTGTTGTTGGAGTTGGCTTCTTTCTTTTTGTGTGTGTTTGTTCTTGATCGCTGATTGTGTTTGGTGCATGTGAATTAGCCTCAACACTCACCACCTGTGGCGGGGGGAGAGTGGGTGGTGTGGTTGCCAGGTGTTCCCTCAAAGTAGCCCGTCACCACAGGCTGAATGTCACCAGTACCTTACACAACACAACACAACGCACGTATTTGATCTAAGAAACAAAGGGAAGTAAGCGCATTAAATAATAATAATAATAATAATGGACATTTGCTATAGCGCATAATCATGTATATGCTCAATGCGCTTTACAATAACTAGAATTAACATAACTAATGATAAAACCATACACAATGAACAGGACCCACAATCTACATAACATAGCATACTCAGCATACTCCATGCAAGCAAACACAAAAGCTTAACACACTCTAAGCACGCAAGACCAAGCAAACAGGGTAAAGACAAAACAAAGTCATACAAGCAAAACCATACAAGCAAAATTAATACCGAACTCCATGCAAACAATACTCAAAACTCAAAAAACATGACAAAGCAACGGAATGAGAAAAAGCCATATATATACATACAAATTCAACTTAATTTAACTTTAATTAATGCGTACGACACGTGCAACAAGTAGCGCTCTACGCCTATCACTTGAATCAGACTAATTTAAAACATGACACGAAACTGCATCGCAGTATTTCATATCTTTTCTGTTCATTTGTTTGGCCCACGAAAATAACTTGATCAACATAGGTGGGGTAGAAAGTGTTAACTGACACTTATGACAACGCTGCAATGTCTAAGCCCCCCCTCCCCCCCCCCCACACCCGGCAAAGTGTCTAAACTGCCACTAGAAAGGGCTCAGAGTGTGTAACTCGTTCCTCTCACACGCCATTAGAATCTCTTCTGGACTAAACGCCAAGCAGATGTAACAGTAAACATTGTCCACACTATCCTTGTTAGATGTTAGCCTAACCCATTTACTTTACCAACAAACAGAACAACACTCACGCAATGCTCATTAGTTTCAAAGGATTTTATTTGACTAATTTACGCTACGGCTTACCATGTCCTTGAAACTCAACGCACAGTTGATCGCCAGAATGTTCGTCCCCGTTCCACTGTTTGTTGCCCAGCACGAACTCCGTGTTGTCCGCACTCTGCTCCACGACATCCGCCGTCCACGCCTAGAACATTGTCACGATGATTGCATATGTGACAGGGAGACTACTGTGTCAACATTCACAGCAGGCTCTGCAGTTGTCGGCCTTGAATAGCGCGAGCTATTTATAGTCGACTCATGTGAATTGTAGAGTTTGGGAGCAGAGGCTACAGCTCCACGAGCGTTCAGACACAGAATATGCCTCTAGACATGCATGCATAGGACCTTAGACTGCCGAGGCTGTGGCATCTAAGGCTCTTTACAACCAAACCGCCTCCAGACATGCATAGGACCTTAGACTGCCGAGGCTGTGGCATCTAAGGCTCTTTACAACCAAACCGCCTCCAGACATGCATAGGACCTTAGACTGCCGAGGCTGTGGCATCTAGGGCTCTTTACAACCAAACCGCCTCCAGACAAACCACCAGACGGCAAGGCACTTGCCCCTGGTACTGTAACACTACTTATTCCCCCCTCTGCTTCTTTACCTCTGTAAACTTGTAGAGCTAGTTATTTTTCGATAATGACCCAGCAACCAAACAAATAACGAGCCAGCAACAGCCTGAATCCTCGATAGGGCAATGGGTTGAGAAGCTGTTCTGTTTTGGTACTACTTTTGCGACTGAAAAGTTCAAAACGCTCTATACGTACGAAATATACATCTCTGGAGCAAACAATACAAACATACCGCATTTAAATTAACAACTACAGGCCTGAACACATGAATCTCCATATAAAATCCATGAGTTCGGTTGTTTTCTGAATATAGATCTATCTGCTGTGCACACACCGTTCATCACAAGCAAATTCCCAAGGCAAGTAACTCATACTCTTGCCGACAAGAGTAGTTCCCCTTCTTTTAACGCAGTTTCTTCGACAACACTGACTCAGAGACTATAGTCTCTGACTGACTGCAATCCGACGGTCAGTTTTCAACAATATTTCATTTTATAAACAGATCACACGCAACCAAATGCACACATCTCATCAATTTAAACAACATAAAGCGGTTTCATACACTATTTTCCCCAAAAAACTGAACTTCATACAGTAATTAACGTTGGAACACGGGTGCAAAAGTTCGTCTGCTAGTCCCATTTGACGAAAGAACATTATCTTTAGCGATACTAAAACATAAACAGAACACACAATATCTGCCTTTACCGCCACAGCAGAATAACAGCTTATCTGTGTACTTGATTTTAGTCTAAAACAGGGAAACTGACAAGAAGTGTTAACAGAATGGAATGATTTGCACGGAACTATACAACCGCGCATTAATCGATCGCCTGCGCAGGTTGACTGGTTGAGTGATTCGGATTCGATCAAACTTTCGCACAAAAACTCCTGTTTTCTTTGAATAACTGAAGAAAGGGGGAATAAAGAGGTTACACACCTCGTCTCAGTGATTATTAAAAATAATGGTCTCAGTTCGCGGTCATGAAAAAGCTCGCTGAAGCTCGCATTTTTCATGATCCGCGAACTTCGACCATTATTTTTAATAATCACTGAGACTCGGCATGTAACCTCTACACCTCCATTCAAGTGAAAAGAGACCCACAACGACAGCGCTGACTGCCAGCACTGACACATAGAGATCCAGCTGAATCTCCAAACTAACCCCATGACTCTCCTTGAAACCACCTCCGGCTCGGGTGCTGCGTTGACCAGGAGCTAGAGCGCGACAACCATCCCTCCCTTGGGGGGTGGCCTTTTTTTCTTCTTTTTACATTTAGTCAAGTTTTGACTAAATGTTTTAACATAGAGGGGGAATCGAGACGAGGGTCGTGGTGTATGTGTGTCTGTGTGTCTGTCTGTGTGTGTGTGTAGAGCGATTCAGAGTAAACTACTGGACCGATCTTTATGAAATTTTACAAAAGAGTTTCTGGGTATGATATCCCCAGACGTTTATTTCATTTTTTTGATAAATGTCTTTGATGACGTCATCTCCGGCTTTTTGTAAAAGTTGAGGCGGCACTGTCACTCCCTCATTTTTCAATCAAATTGATTGAAATTTTGGCCAAGCAATCTTCGACAAAGGCCGGACTTCGGTATTGCATTTCAGCTTGTTGGCTTAAAAATTAATTTATGACTTTGGTCATTACAAATCTGAAAATTGTAATTACATTTTTTTTATATAAAACGATCCAAATTTACGTTCATCTTATTTGTAATTATTTCCTGATTCTAAAAACATATAAATATGTTATATTCGGATTAAAAACAAGCTCTGAAAATTAAAAATAGAAAAACTATGATCAAAATTACATTTCCGAAATCGATAAAAACAATTTCATCGTATTCCTTGTCGGTCCCTGATTCCAAAAACATATAGATATGATATGTTTGGATTAAAAACACGCCCAGAAAGTTAAAACGAAGAGAGGTACAGAAAAGCGTGCTATTTTCACACGCTTTCCTTCTTTGCCACTACTAAAGCAAACGTGTGCAAGATTGTATGTTACACGCTTTTGGAGCATGGTAAGAACGGATTCAAACTCAAAATCGTCCCTCCAAAAGCCAAAAAATTAACACACGACTTTTATTTCTCCTGCTGTTATCGTTTCTTCTCTTTACACATTCTTCAACACTCAGAATACTGAAAACGGCATCCCAGACGACAGTACTGTTTCCTTACGCGAATTTAGCTGCCCTTGGAAAGTGGCTAGCTCAAGAGGCCTCTTAGTTTGAAACCATAAGGAGAGAGTTCTGAACATAGATTTATTTTACATACGTGAGAGAGACACCCGTGAGATAATAATCGTTCAAATCACACGTGTGTATCTTGTAAATGAGGTCATGTCAAGCAAGTCTGGCAGGGACCTGTTTTTCCACTGCTTATGATGCCAAAGTCTTCCACACTCGATTAGCTGACGTCTAACTCAGCCTGACGGCTTCGTTAGACAATCAACGTAATCTCGTGTGGAAGAAAACGTCTGCCAGTGTCACACGACCAAGTCGGAATAGCAGGTAATACAGCACAGCGAAACCACTACCGCGCTAAACAGGCTCGTCAGTTTCACTGCGTTTTGCACGAGCGGCGGACTACGGTCATTGTGAAAAAAATGCAGTGCGTTCAGTTTCATTCTGTGAGTTCCACAGCTTAACTAAATGTAGTAATTTCGCCTTACGCGACTTGTTTTTTCTCCATCTTAAGTCGGGGTCAAACCCGGGAACATGCCCCTAATGGTTTTACCGTGAGGGCGTTAAACATTACTAATCATCAATTGTAGAGTTCTGTCTGTGATAGAGTCTGGCTGCTGCGTCTCATTGCATGTTCTTGTTTTTTTTTGCGTAACCATAACATTTGTTATAGGGATAAGAAATTAGCTTTAAAATTCTCAATCCTGATTGATTGGACTTCGCCTCCAAAGATGATTGTTGTGTTCCGACACGCGGATACGCGTTATGCAGTTATGCAGCGGAGAGTCCATTCGAATTTGTTCAATCCCTTCTAAAGGGGGACCAGAAGTCACGTTGAAAACCAGTATTATTATTAGGTCTCTCTCAATACGATTAATTGTATCCCGATATGAAAAAGGGTTGAGCAGTCATGTTACAAAAAACCAGCATTAGTTTGGTCTCTCTTGGTCTCTCTTGGTCTCTCTTGGTCTCTCTTGGTCTCTCTTGGGGTAATGTTGCCTAACTAAACATTTAAAAGGCATTTGTTTCTTTTCAAATTCATCCTAAAACTAATGTTCCAAGTACAATTTGCACTGTTACAAAACGAATCTGAAGGATAATTTTTGTTTCTACAAGTATAATTCGGTTGTGAAGGGATTTGTTTAAAGTTGGTGTTTTTTGAGACAATTAACTTCAAGCCTTAACTTTCTTTACTTGAAGATTGCATTCCTTACTTTTTTGACTCATGCCAACATTCTATGATGACTTCAAGTCGATTATTTGACTTGAGCCTTTATCAAATTCCTATTTTTTTCTCCCAGCGCCCTTAGAGATCAGAAGGATTGAAATGAACAAGTGACTTGAATTCATCCTCTCTGTTGTTGCTGTTGGGTTTGGGTTTATTTCGTGTTACTTGGAGATTTTTGTAAGTTGTGAATGTTTTCTCACCTCCAGTGTAGTAATGGGCTGGTCGAAGACGAGACGGATTTTCCAGCTGTGCATTTCTTTGTCCACGGGGAGACAAGCCTTGCCCTGAAAGCCTCCCTGCCAGTGCTGAGTGATAGGCACACTTACGTCCCCTGCTATCAGCACCGCACACAGCGCCAAACACGCGCTGCCAAGCATCCTGAACATGCAGACACGCACAAACAAACACACACACACACACACACACACACACACACATACTCACACACATACACACGCCCACACATGCGCGAACACGCACACACACACACACACTCACAAACGCACACACACACACACACACACACACACACACAAACACACACACACACACACACACACACACACACACACACACACCATGGACATGTAAGGAAGAGTTAAGTAAGCTGGGAGTATATGGTTAAATTGTTCAAGGTGCAAACTATAAAAGGGGGGAGGGGGGTGACGAAAGGGGTGGTCATGAAGGGAATAAGACAGAGAAGATTACGAAGAATAAGTAACACACAGTAAATAAATCGATGTCTCAGAAATTCAACAACAACAACAATGACAACAGTTACTACTACAACAAAAAATTGTTTCCGTGAAATGTACAACTAACAGATGACAGCATCAACTACATCAACACCAACACCAACACCAACAACAACAACAACAACAACAACAACAACAACAACAACAACAACAACAACAACAACGATAAGACCACCACAAATAAAAACCACCACACCACCACCACCACCACCAACAATAACAACAATAATCACAACAACCAAAGCCAACTGTGTTAATATAGCCTAAAGCCCTACAGTATGGATAACACAATGTAAACATGTCACATACAAGTATTTTAGTGTTACTAGCACATCAACTGACTTGGTGTCTCGATTACAAAAGCAGAACAAAGTAAGAAATAAAGCTGACATTAAACTGAGACAAAAACTTACATTTTAAATTGCGGTTTCCGCACCCTCTAAATCACACACGGCTCAATCTCCCACAGCTTCCAAGGCTACTGAAAACCTTCGTAAATTTGCCAGATAAGTTTGAATGATATACTTAGTCTTGTTCTGAAAACTTGAATTTGGATGTTACTTCAAGGTAAGAATCTAGTACCTAAGAGATAAGAATGTCGTTCGACAAAAACAGAACTATGAATTTTGCCCCGCCCAAACTTGCAAGAAGAGCTATGGTCGAAGTCACCATGAATTATTAATCTTTCTGCACCATGAGATTTATGAGATAAAACTTTTTTTTTTTTTACGGACATGAGTTTGAAAAGGCGTATCAATCCCCTTCAAAAGTCTAAAAGAGATACACATAGAGATTAGGGGAGGTAACAAAGTTGGCAGAGCACTACACTTGGGGCCCCCACTCCCATCTTCCCTGCCCCTCCCCCACCTACCCCCCCCCTCCCTACCCTCCCCCCTAACAAAAGTAAGTATTCAGGGGAGACAACCTACCGGCAGTGCGTTAAACTGTTGCATATGATGTTGTCTCCCTTGTCCCAGTCATCGTTTATTTGCTATTGACCGTACACCGTGTCTAATAAGGCCAAAAAAAAATAGGTCTGTTTACGGTAACATATGCCAAAAAAATAGGGTCGGTAGGTCGGGATTTTTTATTTTTTCATTTTTTTATTCTTTCCAAAAAAAACCATATTTTTACGTTATTTTGCCAAAAAAACACGATTTTTTAAAAAATTTTTTCCAAATGCCAAAAAAAAGTCTAGGGTCGCGCGAAAAAACTAGGGTCGGTCGGGTTACCGTAAACAGACCTATTTTTTTTTGGCCTAAGTACTTCTAGCTACCGGGGATTTAAAAGCACTGCAGATTCATGTAACACACTAGACGGGAAGATGCATGTCACAGTTTTTCTGCAATAGCGCTTTCCTTAACGTTGTTTTGGGTATCTTAGAAAAGAATAGTCGACCCCGAAAACTTTCCAATCGAAGCTGTTCGTAGCAGACGGACTTTTGATCGGCTGTGGTCTCACACTTTCACATATATCTTTCAATATTGCTATTTCATATGTAACGTGGATTTCCATTGGTCAATTGGGCAAAACTGGGCTCATTGTAAAAGTGATATCGACGACATTTCCGTCGATATCAGTTTTGATATCGACGACCTCTTTATTGCTTCCCCACTTCAAAAACAAAAACACCTACATTTAAAAACAAACAAATATATATGAAAATGTAATGATCCCAGAATTTAGTTGAGCAAGTGACAAAAGACATTTTGAAATACTGAAAAGTACAAGAAAAGAGTGAACAAAAAGAAATAATAATCAGAGGGAGGGATATGGAACAGCCAAAACTGAGACGAATACTTTTGTAATTTCTTTACAGTAAATACAAAATGTCCAGAGAATTAGCAATATATCTAACATTAACTGACTGTGTGATAATATCTTCTGCTATTGGTCTGTTTCGACAGTGATATCAAAATCTCGACCTCCAGTCTCGATTTTGATATCACTGTCTGAACAGACCATAGCAGAAGATATCACACAGTCCGTCAATATTGGGTAATATAATTCCTTATTCGACAAGTTGTCGGTCAGACAGCCGTACCTCATATAATTGTGTTTCCACTACCACACTCATAAATTTGCTTTGTAGTGTACGTATTAGTGAAGGACAGTCGAAAATGTTCGAACCGAGAGAGGAAAATGGCGGCCGGCCGGACATGTGCTAAAGGTCCGACCACTCGCAGACGGATCTCTTAGGTCGAGACTCACACACTTTCACAAATATCTTTCGATAGAATTCGTCATTCAACAAGTTGTCGGACAGACAGTTGTATGTCACGGTTATCTACACATGCGCTCAGCTCTTATTGTTAATTTGCATCGGATTAAAGAACTATAGACCAGAAAAGTTTCGAATCGAAGGATGTTTCGCTCTGGCCAGTGTAACAGTCGCGCGCATGCGCTTTGAGCCCCCACAGTCACGAGGCACATGAAAATTAGTAATTAACGCGTGAAAATTACTAATTTTTAGTTTTGGCACTAATAGGCCGTCAGGAAGCGAGCCAAAACTGAAAATTAGACGTTAACACGTGAAAATTAGTTATTAACACGTGAAAATTAGTAATTAACACGTAAAAATTAGTAATTTTCACGTCATAATTGTAATTTTCTCGTGAAAATGAGTAACTTTCACGGGTTAATTACTAATTTTTAGTTTTTGCTCTAGTAAGCCGTCATAGCTGGCACTATAAGATGTTTGATGGGTTGTTGACAGACCAGTTTTTTTGTCGGTCCGAGGGGGAGCATATCGTCTTATTGACCAAGGCCGAAGGCCGCGGTCAATAAATATGAAGCAAAAGTCGATATGCCCCCCGAGGACCGACAAAAAAGCTGGTCTGTCAACAAACCACCAAACATCGTTTTTTTCATCATTTTGGTAGTGAGAAAATAAGTGCACAATCAACCCAGGGAGCCATGCTTTGAAACACGGGTTCCGTGCTGATAACCACACGAGTCCCGGTTTGATAACCACTGGCAATCAACGATAGCCGTGGAGCGAGGATTATCAGAATGAGCTGGCGTGTGAAAGCAACTTTCTGTGTTTTTGAGTTCATTAAATGTTGGGATGAATGTGTCAGGTTTGAGGATGCACAGTTCTGTAGGTTCATC
>NC_090254.1:5164209-5166709 GCF_037325665.1 Littorina saxatilis | reverse complement strand
TTTTTTTAATTTAATTTGTTTATTTGAGACATAGCATGATCCTTGGAAGGCTAAGCTGAAACCAGTTTTATCTGGCTCGTTTACACAGTGACCTGATCCCCACAATATAAGACCAAGGGTAACAAACACACGACACATTCATATCTTTTTAAGACGGTCAACACAAACCGTCTCCAAAGAACTGTGCTTGTTCTCCACGGAAAAGGTAAGGTGTGGATCATCGTGGGTTTCTTGTGTATGATTTCTACATAACCGCGTAATCTTGACTGAAATGTTTTGTTTTTTTTTGTTTTTTTTTGACTGAAATGTATTTGATGTATTAATATATATACAGACGTAAACTATAGACACTCAATATAATACATAGAGCAGTAGTAGCAGCAGCAGTAGCAGTAGCAGTAGTACCTACAGTAGTAGCAGTAGTATTTGTTGTTGTTGTTGGTGATGTTGTTATAGTTTCTGCTATTTCAAACAAATGTGATAGGATTATGTTGATTCCTGGTTGGAATGGGAGGAAATGTCTTAACGCATCACCTGTTCGTGTTGGCTGTTTGGAATTAATTAGTTATACAACTGGGACATTGAGAAATTCAAGTATGTGTCGGGATACGAGAACAATCACTCATGTCACGAATAATAAAGAGGTACTAACACATTATCCTGTTGTCATTTATCTGTTAGATTAGTCTTTATAATGAGCTACTCTCAAATAAATCGTCAGTCATTTTCTTGTAGGTTTTGACATAGGGACAGGACGCACAGAAAGTAGTAACGATGCAATGCAATGTGCAGGACAAAACATTGCATTCTTAATATCGGCTTACTTTTAGATACAACTTAATTTAAAGGCTGACATATAGTCCTATTTAATTAGTTTGATTACTTCCAGAGCTTTTCCCATCGTTGCGGGGATGTATAAATTAAGCTTCCTGCAAAGTTTTAGGTTTGAAGTTCTTACCAATTACGAGAAATAATTAATTCTTTATTGCTATGTTTAGCAACAGTTCTCCAGGTCTTGGGCTATTTTTAGACCGTCAACACAGACAGTACAGCTTCGTGATTCCCCGCGTGATGGAAATCGCTCACCTTCCACGTGCAAAACGTAGTGATATTGACACGCCAGATTAGCGCGGTAGCATATTGTGCTAAGCAGGAAAGCGCGCTTTTCTGTATTCTTGTTAACTTCGCAATTTCCGGAAAACATCCACTTTCACGTTGAGACTGTTCTGTTTACATTCGACACTATCAACACCACTTTGCAATACTGAAATACTTTTTTCTGTGTTCGAAAGCTACAGCCAATCGTTATTATTATATTTAGTCAAGTTTTGACTAAATATTTTAACATCGAGGGGGAATCGAAACGAGGGTCGTGGTGTATGTGCGTGTGTCTGTGTGTGTGTGTGTGTGTGTGTGTGTGTGTGTGTGTGTGTGTGTGTGTGTGTGTGTAGAGCGATTCAGACTAAACTACTGGACCGATCTTTATGAAATTTGACATGAGAGTTCCTGGGTATGAAATCCCCGAACGTTTTTTTCTTTTTTTGGATAAATGTCTTTGATGACGTCATATCCGGCTTTTCGTGAAAGTTGAGGCGGCACTGTCACGCCCTCATTTTGCAACCAAATTGGTTGAAATTTTGGTCAAGTAATCTTCGACAAAGCCCGGACTTCGGTATTGCATTTCAGCTTGGTGGCTTAAAAATTAATTAATGACTTTGGTCATTAAAAATCTGAAAATTGTAAAAAAAAATAAAAATTTATAAAACGATCCAAATTTACGTTTATCTTATTCTCCATCATTTGCTGATTCCAAAAACATATAAATATGTTATATTTGGATTAAAAACAAGCTCTGAAAATTAAATATATAAAAATTATTATCAAAATTAAATTGTCCAAATCAATTTTAAAACACTTTCATCTTATTCCTTGTCGGTTCCTGATTCCAAAAACATATAGATATGATATGTTTGGATTAAAAACACGCTCAGAAAGTTAAAACAAAGAGAGGTACAGAAAAGCGTGCTATCCTTCTTAGCGCAACTACTACTCCGCTCTTCTTGTCAATTTCACTGCCTTTGCCATGAGCGGTGGACTGACGATGCTACGAGTATACGGTCTTGCTGAAAAATGGCATTGCGTTCAGTTTCATTCTGTGAGTTCGACAGCTACTTGACTAAATATTGTATTTTCGCCTTACGCGACTTGTTTCCCCTTAGGTACAGTTTTATAACATTATTGGCACATGTAAACAATATGAATTAATTAATGAACGCTACGTATATGGCAGACTTTAAGTCTTTGGTACGATGCGAGATGTCAAGCTTTCAATGTGAATTTGGTTAGATTTACTTTTAGCCGATGAAACCCGAAATAGCTACAAAGCTAATTTCTTTTCAAACAGAAGCAGAGCGGGGGCCAAAATGTTAGCGCCCTTCACCTTCGTTGTCGCTATGGCGACCATGGCAACAGCTTTGGACATACCGATCTCGCGTCAGTT
>NC_090254.1:5134209-5159209 GCF_037325665.1 Littorina saxatilis | reverse complement strand
GTTCTTACCATTATAAGACTTATTACCAGCGTGCCTCGTGCGTGCAGACTCAGTCAGTGCAGACTGCATGCAGTGGTTTGATTGCCCTAGCAGACGACATAAACCCCGCTCAGCAAATTAACATGTTGGGCAAATGTGAACGAAAAAACGATGGGGATATAATACGTGTAGGGTTCAGAGCATTCTTACCGTTCATATTTAGTATCAGACTCCCCGATGAGTGAAGATACAACACGAGAAATATGCCACATTTGTTTTGAAAATGTGCGAACCGTCGAGTCCCGCGGCTTCGAGTCAATTCAAGGGGAGTCACTCCGCACAGTCAATCCGTCGAAGCTCGACTGGAGGTTTCGAATCGCAAATAATGAAGAGCACAGCCCTTTCTCCGAGTTCAAATGAGGTCTCTCTGAAAGATCATCACTGTTCAGATTAACGCTACACTGGAATTTACCAACAGAAATTAAAATGCGTGTGACGAAAGCACGACACACTTGAGACACCCCACACAAAAGTAGATCTTTACTGTAGGCCTACACGACCTGACCACACAGTTATGCCTATTCAAATGCGCGTTGCAAAATGTGCGCTTGGAATCTTCTTTTTTCTATGGCGGTACTGACAATATCGTTATTGAAACAATCCCAGTGCACTAAGGGATTTATAGAGCAAATCTCGAAAATAATTATTGAACTCAGCGCTATGCGCTTCGTTCAATAATGAATTTTCTCGATTTGCTCTATAAATCCCTTAGTGCACTGGGATGTCTCAATAACTTAAATAATAATAATAATAATAATAATAATAATAATAATAATAATAATAATAATAATAATAATAATAATTGTCAGTAAGTACTGGTGTCACATGACTGATGTGAACCAGTTGATTGGCTAATGGCGATGCGCTTAAATCTGTTAGCGCACTCTTGGAGTACGCTAACTTTTCCACAGAGCGTATTCTTACGCCCTTTGCCAAAGCGAGACTGTACTCTCATCCTCAGAATTAATTAATGACATGTTGCTTATATTCTCCACTTTACCCAAAAATAACCATAAATTTCCTGCGGCTCAAAGCAGAAGTTTTTATTTTCTGACAGATCGCAGGCGCCTGTGCCACAGTGAATCCCACTGATCTAAAAATAGAAGCGGCTGTGTCTCTTCCACAATGGTCTCTTCTCGTTTTGACTTGCAAAGATTCTTCTCATATGCCGTGTTAGTGGCATGTAGCTTATTAACCACATTACCAAATGATGAGTTACTATAACATTCCCAGCGGCAAACAGAAAACACAAGTGTTATTCCGATAACGTAGGCTACCAGCTAGACCAGCATTTGAAAGTCGACTCTGTTATAGTAGATTACACTGAAATACGACTGCATCAGTTCAGTAAATGAATGGTTTCCGAATTATTATTTCAAGGCAACAACAATCGGAATCGAAAACGTGTAGGGTTGAGAACGTTCATACCATGTATAAAACTTATTACCAGCGTGCCTCATGCGTGCAGACGAGCAATTTTTGTTTTTGAAATGAGACTGCAGTTCAGTGGTTCGATTTCCCTGGCCGCCTAGCAGACGACATAAACCCCGCAGCAAATTAACATGTTGGGCAAATGTGAACAAACAAACGATGGGGATATAATACGTGTAGAGTTCAGAGCATTCTTACTGTTCATATATAGTACCAGACTCCCCGATGAGTGAAGATACAACACGAGAAACATACCACATTTACTTTGAAAATGTGCTAACCGTGGCCTTGGAGTCAATTCAAGGGACAACACTCTGCACAGTCAATCTGTCGAAGCTCGATGAAGGTTTCGAATCGCAAATAACTAAGAGCACAGTCCTTTCTCCGAGTTTAAATGAGGTCTGTATGAAAGATCATCATTTTTTAGGTAAACGCTACTCTGGAATTTACCAACAGAAATTAAAACAAGAGTTTGCGTGTGACGAAAGCACGACAGACTTGAGACAGCCCACACAAAAGTAGATCTGACACAAACCTGACCACACAGTTACGCCTATCCAAATGCGCGTAGCAAAATGTGCGTTTTGAATCTTCTTTTTTCTCTGGCGGTACTGACAATACGCTTTGTTCAATAATTAATTTTCTCGATTTGCTCTATAAATCCCTTAGTGCACTGGGATGTCTCAATAACTTAAATAATAATAAGGAAAAAGTTGCCTCAAAAGCTCCTCTTCATACGGCATTTTCAATCTCAATATTTCAAACAACTTCTTTAAGTTTGCTTATGAAGCACGCAGACAATGCAGCGTTAAACCCTTCAACACTTAACGGGTAAATAAACTTGATCCACACCATTCTCTCCTTTTTCAAGGGAGGTAAGCTTCCAGGACTGTACGGTGGCGCAACCAACTGTTCAGGGGGACGTCACTCGGATAGCTGTTTCTCGGCTCGCCTGATGTGGAGAGAGAACGGAGACGGAGAGGTGTACGGCTACATCCCAGAGCACCAGGCGCCCGGCTTCTGCGACAAGCCCGACAACATCTGCAACCCCGTGTATGGCTCGTCTATCGCCAGAGGCAGCTGGAGGTTTAAGGTGAGTAGTACTGTAGAGAGTTATAGCAGGACGGTGGTCGTCGTGTATGGCTCGTCTATCGGTAGAGGCAGCTAGAGGTTTAAGGTGGGGAGTACTGTAGAGAGTTGTAGCAGGACGGTGGTCGTCGTGTATGAATCGTCTATCGGTAGAGGCAGCTGGAGGTTTAAGGTGAGTAGTACTGTAGAGAGTTATAGCAGAACGGTGGTCGTCGTGTATGAATCGTCTATCGGTAGAGGCAGCTGGAGGTTTAAGGTGTGTAGTACTGTAGAGAGTTATAGCAGAACAAACCTAACAACATCTGCAACCCCGTGTATGGATTATCTATTGGTAGAGGCAGATGGAGGTTTAAGGTAGGTAGTACTGTGGAGAGTTATAGCAGGACGGTGGTCGTCGTGTATGGCTCGTCTATCGGTAGAGGCAGCTAGAGGTTTAAGGTGGGTACTACTGTAGAGAGTTATAGCAGGACGGTGGTCGTCGTGTATGGCTCGTCTCTGGGTAGAGGCAGCTGGAGGTTTAAGGTAGGTAGTACTGTAGAGAGTTATAGCAGGACGGTGTTCGTCGTGTATGGTTCGTCTCTGGGTAGAGGCAGCTAGAGATTAAAGGTGAGTAGTACTGTAGAGAGTTATAGCAGGACGGTGGTCGTCGTGTATGGCTCGTCTCTGGGTAGAGGCAGTTGGTGGTTTAAGGTAGGTAGTACTGTAGAGAGTTATAGCAGGACGGTGGTCGTCTTGTATGGCTCGTCTATCGGTAGAGGCAGCTAGAGGTTTAAGGTAGGTAGTACTGTAGAGAGTTATAGCAGGACGGTGGTCGTCCTGTATGAATCGTCTATCGGTAGAGGCAGCTGGAGGTTTAAGGTAGGTAGTACTGTAGAGAGTTATAGCAGAACGGTGGTCGTCGTGTATGGCTCGTCTCTGGGTAGAGGCAGCTGGAGGTTTAAGGTAGGTAGTATAGTACTGTAGAGAGTTATAGCAGGACGATGGTCGTCGTGTATGGCTCGTCTCTGGGTAGAGGCAGCTGGAGATTAAAGGTGAGTAGTACTGTAGAGAGTTATAGCAGAACGGTGGTCGTCGTGTATGGCTCGTCTCTGGGTAGAGGCAGCTGGAGGTTTAAGGTAGGTAGTACTGTAGAGAGTTATAGCAGGACGGTGGTCGTCGTGTATGGCTCGTCTCTGGGTAGAGGCAGCTGGAGGTTTAAGGTAGGTAGTACTGTAGAGAGTTATAGCAGGACGGTGGTCGTCGTTTATGGCTCGTCTCTGGGTAGAGGCAGCTGGAGGTTTAAGGTAGGTAGTACTGTAGAGAGTTATAGCAGGACGGTGGTCGTCGTGTATGGCTCGTCTCTGGGTAGAGGCAGCTGGAGGTTTAAGGTAGGTAGTACTGTAGAGAGTTATAGCAGAACGGTGGTCGTCGTGTATTGCACGTCTCAGGGTAGAGGCAGCTGGAGATTTAAAGTGAGTAGTACTGTAGAGAGTTATAGCAGAACGGTGGTCGTCGTGTATTGCACGTCTCAGGGTAGAGGCAGCTGGAGGTTTATGGTACTGAACTGAATTGGGGGCTGAAGAGTGACGGGGTGGGTTCGATAAAAGTGTTAAAAACGTTGCTGTTAATATTTTCTGAAATGTTTGCTTGTTAACTTGTACTAGTTCTTTATTCTCACCTGCAGTATTTTATTTCATTTTAAACATTCAGTAAACTTAAAGTACAACTATGCCTTCCAGGCGGATGTGTGGCAGAACATTGCAGTTCACATCACACTCTAGTTCTTCTCGCCTGCAGTCTCTTATTACATCTTTAAACGTTCAGTAAACTAAAAGTACAAATATCCCTTCCAGACGGGTGTGTGGCAGAATATTGCAGTTCACATCACTCTCAACACACCCGGTCAGCTCAACGGCAAAGTCAAGATCTGGCATGACGGACAACCTAAGCTAAGCCTGAACAACCTGAACTTCCGAAGCAACAACGACCTGAAGATTGAGGGGCTGTTCTTCTCAACCTTCTTCGGTGGGAGCGACACATCATGGGCTGCCGGTGGTGACTGCTACACCTACTACAAGAACTTTGTCCTCTCTGCTGCAGACGACAACCCTGCCATTATTGGATGAGGGAGTGTGCATTGTTTTTGATGACGAAGATGAATATGGATGCTGAATTTGTATTCTTATGAATAAAATAGATTTTAAAGACGGATTGTTTTCAATGGTGAGATTGTGTTCGTGTAGTACACTAGAAGTTATGAGAAATAAGAAGCAGAAGAGTATAACGGTTAATTGCTGGTTGAAAGAGTGATGGGGGAGGAAGACGGACAGGCAGGCAGGCAGACTAACACACACATACATACACACACACACACACACACACACACACACACACACACACACACACACACACACACACATACACACACATACACACATACACACACACACACACTCACATACACACACAGAGCCACACTCGCACACACACACACACACACACACACACAACACACACAGAGACACACACAAACACAAACACACACACACAAACACACACACTGTGACGAATGGAATTCGTGTATCGACTCCTTCTCTCATATTAATCGAGACTTCACTAGTTGCGTACACAAAACGAGGTTAAATGACCGAGACTACGTCATGACGACACTGTATGCATATGACGTCAACGCTCGCGCCATTAGTCCAAAACTAGTACAAGGTAAGAATTTGTTTATCTGCATGGAAAGAAATTTAAACGAAGAGAACAAAAGGAAACAGCGTGCATTGGTATTAATTCGTGAATATGAACTGTACATATATTCAGTTGAGGTTGCTAGGATGCAATGCTCTGACCGTTTCATTGACTCCAAGATGGCAGCAATCAACGAAGCCACGTAGATTGCACTAGCATATGTTTCACCTTCCGTGGACGGATTTCCACATTTTTGCGATCTCCAAAGGTCCACTAACCGCAGGTAAAACACGCTAATACATTTTAACATTATTGATTCACAGGAAAACACAGGTATTGTTCATTTTCCATGTGTTTGTGTCAGTCTGTGAACTCTTGTTTCTGTGTTTGTTTTAGAGAAACAAATGGAATGATATCGATGGAAATCATACTTGATAATAACAGATATTGCACGTGTGTGTTGCAGAAGGTGCAAGTGTACAGGGGTGTACAATGCTTATGTAAATGATGTCGTGTGAACACTGTGGGAAGGGCAACGTCAGCGGTAACCACGGAAGGAACCACCAACATCCCCAAGTGTCACCCAGATCGAGTTTATCATGATGAGTAGACTACTTTATATTTTGTGAACATTAACTTCATGTCTTCATTTGTGTAAACCGAAATACATTTTCAACGAGAAGAAGTACGTTCCGCTCTTCGATGCTAAACGTCGACGCAACAAGAAGAAGAAAGACAATGTTGTTACGTGTGTGTGAAATCACACCAGCGAAATCATAATCTATAAAACTTTCATTTGAAGATTCTAAGAGAAAGGGATTGATGTCTGCAAGAATGATCATGTGCATGTTTTTGAAAGTACAGAATTATTAAATTTCTTATTACTTCTTTGCACTTGTCTCTGTTAAACACTGATCAGCCCTAGAACGAGAAGCAGACGTCACAATGGGGGCTCGAGTCACGGGATATTGAATCAACGTTTTACTTTCGATCCAGCCGTTCCAAATTTTTCTCGTTTCAAAATTGCTGTAGGTTTCTTGCATGTCGATTTGTATTGTAAATGTTCGTACTTCATCGCCATCGTCTCATCATATAATTGTATTTATTTACCTTTAGTTATATTACTTATCACAGATCTATAACTCAACGTGTGCCCTATCACACGGTAAAATAAAAACTGGAAGTGTTGTCAGCTGAAATGACACGTTAAAAAATCAATATTTAGCGAGACCACTTTTGATTTGTTAGCTCCCAATTTTATTTGTGGTGTTCCAATTCATCAGTGTGATAGTATTCTTGCACGTACTATCGGAACCATCATTCCCCTTAGTTTGTTCTAAATTACGCGGGAGGTTGGTGGGAGTCAGGTACCTAAGAGGTAAGGATTAATACCTGTATTTCCCTGTGAAGCCCTATATAATCGACTTGTGGATATCAGTCGTATTTACTTGCTGTAGAAGTGGCTGTAAATTAATCTACACAGTAAATGATGCGAATTGACAGTTGAGTTGATACATCTTGTATATTCAACGTTCGATCGAGTGAAAGATTGATCTTTTCGCCAGAAAGAGTCAAATAAAGTTTACAGTGTAAGTTCTCGTTGGTAGATAGAAGTAAACTGACTCACGATAGAACGTGGAAACATAACTCTTTGGGTGGTTGTGTGGAAACGTAACGTAACATACGTTGAAGAATTATTTCAAAGTACAGTAGAAGTAGAGCTAAACTAGGACTTGCATTTTGTGCACGAAGGCGATGCCCGACTGTTTCTTTTTGTAATTTGATCCGAAATTTAGTAGCTCGACGGTGTTTGAACAACATACATTTTGTACGTTTTGGAATAATACGCGAGGTGACTTATGAGTGACGACAGTTCTCCAGCTCATAATTTTAGAAAGTCCACCATCGCAGCCCAGTTGGCACGGAAACAGCCGGCCGACAAATCTCTTCCCATAGTGACCACGGATAAGAAGGGAAGAAAAACCCTTACTGTCGGTAACGATCGGGAAGAGGTGATAGACTCGTTACCAATTCCTGCTGACGAAGAAGAGAGTGTTCATCTCTCTCTTCAAGTTGACAGCAACCGTAACGACGAAGAGGTTGATCCACAGGCGTGCACGGACGTGTCACCTGTAAATATGTCTCAGTCCACAAGTGTAGATCCGCTAGAGTTGACTAGACAGCTAATGGCCGAAGGACAGTTGTTGGGGTTAGAAGGAGCCGAGTTGCGTGCATTTGTTCTTGATCAGAAAGAGAAGCAACAAACTCTTGATCGCGAGGAACGAGAACGTGAAGCTGAACGGCTAGAACGTGATGTTGAACGACAAGAACGTGACGCTGAACGACTACGGCTAGAACGTGACGCTGAACGACAATTCCAACTGGAACAGTTGAAAATCCAGAACGCCAACCAAGAGGGCAACAGGAACAACAACTCGCCAGGACGTATTCGCGAAGATGATGGTTTCAAGCCCAAGATTCCTTTTCTAGACGACCGTGATGACATCGAGAGCTGGTTCCATCAGTTCGAGCATTATGCTCGAGACTGTAACCTGAGTGATACAGCAAAAGCTTCACGTGTAGTGTACTTTCTGAAGGGTAAGGCGAGAGTCATCTTCTCAAAGCTGAACGAGGAAGACGCTAATGACTACGACACTCTCAAACACGCTTTGTATGAGGGCTTCCAACTCACTAGCGAAGATTATAGAAAGAAGTTTCGCCAAACCAAGAAAAGCGCCACTGACACGTATAAAGAGCACATCACGAAGCTAGAACGGTATCTAGACAAGTGGGTGGAATTAGCAGAATGCGACCAAGATGTGAAAGATCTCAAAGATTTGTTGGTCCGTGAGCAGGTGTTGGACACCCTTCCTCCTGACCTCGCCGTTCACATTAGGGATAGAGACCCTAAGAGCGCCAAAGAGATTGGGATGATAGCCAACACATATCAACAATCTAGATCGAACGTCAAAACTTCATCAACGTACGTCAAGCCTGAAAAACGTCGTTCTCCCCAAGAAGAAACAAGAATAGCTGCTCCATCAACAAAACCCGCAAATCAAACTCTAAAGGCCAAGTTGAGTGACGCCGAGAGAGAGAAACTGCGAGCATCTGGATGTTGTTTCATTTGTAAATTGCAAGGGCATGTCTCTCGTTTTTGTCCAAACAAGAGAGACACAGCAGGTGCAGTTTCATCGAAGAAAGATACACTTGAGACACCGATCCTCTTAGAAAAACTTTGCGGAAATTGCAAGGAAAAGAAATGCGCCGAAGTGGTACCAGTGAAGCTGAATGGAACAATTGTCAACGCTTTGAGAGACACTGGATGTACTGGTATCATTGTCAGCAAGAAGTTTGTGCCAAAGGAGGCATATTCAGCGAAAATGAAGGAGACTACTCTGGCAGAGAAAGACTCCAAGAAGATGTACCACACCGCCGTGGTGCACATCGATTCACCCTACTTTGTCTCCGAGACAGAAGTAACGGTGATGGACGACCCAATTTACCCTGTCCTCATAGGTAAATGGTATGGACTAGGTAAAGAGAAGAAATTGACTCCCACATATCCTGTTCGAGACCCAGCGTGGTACCCTGGGACGGCAGCTGTTGTTACCACGAGAGCACAAGCAACAGTAGACGCCCAGAAACCAAGCTGCAGTCACAAACAGGGAGTCAAGGAAGAAGAAAGACTGTATTCGCCAGCTGATCTGAAGAGAGAACAGGCAAGTGACCCTACGTTGAAGACCATCAGGCAATTTGCCAACTCTCCAGAAGGGATCAATGGGATACGGTATTCATACAAGAAAGAAATCCTGTATAGAACAACGAAAGATCGCCACGGAAACGACCGTTCACTAGTAATCGTTCCGAAGAAACTCAGGAACAAAGTTCTTTCATTTGGTCACGATCACCCCATGGCAGGACACTTTGGTCAAAGAAAAACATCTGACAGAATTAGAGCAGAATTCTGGTGGCCAGGGTGTGCAGGAGACATTCGTAGGTATTGCTTGTCCTGTGACACATGCCAAAGAACTGCACCGAAAAGTCAGACAAAGAAAGTCCCTCTGGGAAGGATGCCACCCATCAGTTCGGTTTTCAAGAGAGTTGCGGTGGATATCATCGGCCCGGTCAAACCTATGTCGGAGAGCAAGAAACAATATATCTTGGTATCTGTTGACTACGCTACCCGATACCCCGAAGCTGTAGCCCTGAAAAACATCCAAGCAGACACCGTAGCTGAAGCTCTCTGGGAGATGTGGACTAGATTGGGAATCCCAGATGAAGTGATAACGGACCAAGGCACACAGTTCACCAGCCACCTGATGAAAGAAGTGAACGACTTTCTCAGCATCAAACACAATATGACTGCACCGTTTCACCCTCAAGCGAATGGTTTGGTCGAAAGGTTCAACTCCACACTGAAGAGCATGCTGAAAAAGTTAGCGATCGATCAACCGAGGGAATGGGACACGTTTATCCCCGCCCTCCTGTTCGCATACAGAGAAGCTCCACAAGAAAGCATGGGATTTTCGCCGTTTGAGCTGCTGTATGGGAGATCTGTCAAAGGACCCATGCAAGTGCTGCGCCAAACATGGACCGAAGAAGAAATCTCAGGGGAGCAGAAGACTACAGCGGAATATGTAGTCAACCTCAGGAACAGAATAGAAGAAACGTGCAACGTGGCACGTGAGAACCTGAAGAAAGCGGCCAGCAAGCAAGCCCATTTCTTCAACAAGAAAACGAAACCAAGGACGATAGAAGTCGGAAAACGGGTTCTACTTCTACGCCCTGTGAAGAACAACAAGCTGGAACTTACATGGTCAGGCCCCTACAAGGTTGTGGAAAAGTTGAATGAATTCGACTACAAGATCCAAGTTGGCAGAAGAACACGGATCTACCACATCAACCTCATCAAGGAGTACCAAGAACGGGAATTGAGTTCCGCCACTCCCAATCCCAGTTCATCTGCCCAAGCGAGTGTTCCTGCTTCAAACGAAGAAGAAAGTGATGAAGAAGACGGAGGAGAAGAGGTCGTGGCTGTTGTCATGGAAGAGGACAACACGATGGACGATGACATTTTCAAGTATGACACTCAGAAGATGTTACCCCTCCTAGAAACTCAAAGAACCGAAAATGTGAAGAACATCCATTTCGACGAGAAATTGAACGAGGCAAAGGTCAAAGAGGCGAAGATGATCTGTGAAGAATTTGAAGAGTTCCTAACAGATGTTCCAAAGACGACGAACCTGGAAAAATGTTCCATTGAAGTGACAGAGAAGAAACCAGTCTTTGTGAAACCCAGACCCATACCTCACGCCATGGTAGAAACTGTCGAAAAGGAAATTGAAGAAATGCTGAAGTTGCATGTCATCGAACCTGCAAACTCTCCATACAACTCTCCCATCGTCCTGATAAAGAAGAAGGACGGAAAGTACCGTTTCTGTTCTGATCTGAGAGCTCTGAACAACGTGGTAGTGTTCGACGCTGAACCCATCACCGATGTCGACCATCTGTTTCAAAGTTTAGGAAAGGCGAAATACTTTTCAAAGCTTGACTTGACGAAAGGATATTGGGCGATCCCAATAGAGGAGGAGGATAGAGACAAGACGGCATTCACAACTTCAGCGGGCCAATTTCGTTGGGCCAACATGCCATTTGGATTGAAAACAGCGACAGGGGTGTTTAACCGCATGATGAGGAAGCTACTCAATCCAATCAGAAGAAAAGACGTCCACCACTTCATGGACGACGTGCTTATAGCAACTGAAACCTGGGAAGAGCACATGTCAGCTCTGAAGGCAGTACTACAGAGGCTACAAGAAGCCAATTTGGCGGCAAAACCCTCCAAGTGCTACATAGGCTACACAGAGTTGCCGTACCTCGGACACGAAGTGGGAGGTGGAAAAAGGTGGCCAGAAAGCGACAAGATCAAGAAGATTCAAGACGCTCTCCCACCCACCACGAAGAAGGAACTACGGTCGTTCCTAGGACTCTGCAACTTCTACAGATCCTACATCGAGTCATACGCGAACATAGCTGTTCCGTTAACCGACCTGACAAAGAAGTTCAACCCAGACAAGCTTGTCTGGAACGACGAAGCGAGAAGGAGTTTTGAGACACTCAAAGAGAAAATCTCACAGAAACCTGTGCTGTGTATGCCAGACCACAGCAAACCTTTCGTGCTAAGGACGGACGCCTCCGACAAAGGAATGGGTGCTGTTCTCATGCAAGAGCACGAAGAGACTCTACGACCTGTTGCGTACCAAAGCAAGAAGTTCAACGGAGCAGAAAGTAGGTACGCCACCGTAGAAAAAGAATGCCTAGCTACAGTTTGGGGAGTGGGAAAGTTCGAACGGTATCTGTACGGGAAACACTTCACCATTGAGACAGACCATCGCCCACTCAAACATCTCCAACGACAACCGAACAACCCTCGTCTGATGAGATGGGCCCTCCAACTGCAGCCATACGAGTTCACCGTACGTGTTATCCCCGGGAAGGACAACCACGGTGCAGATTATATGAGCAGAGCGTCGTACGATGAATAATTATCTACTTGGGATAGGATAATTATCTTGATCCATGGGGTTATGTGACGAATGGAATTCGTGTATCGACTCCCTCTCTCATATTAATCGAGACTTCACTAGTTGCGTACACAAAACGAGGTTAAATGACCGAGACTACGTCATGACGACACTGTATGCATATGACGTCAACGCTCGCGCCATTAGTCCAAAACTAGTACAAGGTAAGAATTTGTTTATCTGCATGGAAAGAAATTTAAACGAAGAGAACAAAAGGAAACAGCGTGCATTGGTATTAATTCGTGAATATGAACTGTACATATATTCAGTTGAGGTTGCTAGGATGCAATGCTCTGACCGTTTCATTGACTCCAAGATGGCAGCAATCAACGCAGCCACGTAGATTGCACTAGCATATGTTTCACCTTCCGTGGACGGATTTCCACATTTTTGCGATCTCCAAAGGTCCACTAACCGCAGGTAAAACACGCTAATACATTTTAACATTATTGATTCACAGGAAAACACAGGTATTGTTCATTTTCCATGTGTTTGTGTCAGTCTGTGAACTCTTGTTTCTGTGTTTGTTTTAGAGAAACAAATGGAATGATATCGATGGAAATCATACTTGATAATAACAGATATTGCACGTGTGTGTTGCAGAAGGTGCAAGTGTACAGGGGTGTACAATGCTTGTGTAAATGATGTCGTGTGAACACTGTGGGAAGGGCAACGTCAGCGGTAACCACGGAAGGAACCACCAACATCCCCAAGTGTCACCCAGATCGAGTTTATCATGATGAGTAGACTACTTTATATTTTGTGAACATTAACTTCATGTCTTCATTTGTGTAAACCGAAATACATTTTCAACGAGAAGAAGTACGTTCCGCTCTTCGATGCTAAACGTCGACGCAACAAGAAGAAGAAAGACAATGTTGTTACGTGTGTGTGAAATCACACCAGCGAAATCATAATCTATAAAACTTTCATTTGAAGATTCTAAGAGAAAGGGATTGATGTCTGCAAGAATGATCATGTGCATGTTTTTGAAAGTACAGAATTATTAAATTTCTTATTACTTCTTTGCACTTGTCTCTGTTAAACACTGATCAGCCCTAGAACGAGAAGCAGACGTCACACACACACACACACACACACACACACACACACACACACACACACACTGATACACTTCAATAAATGTCAAACTTTCAATGCTTAAAAGTTTTGGCTTCATTAAACGAACAAAGCAAATGATACAAGCAATAAAGGCAGCATACATATCATAGATATGGAGACTTCAGAGAAATTCAAGTCCTAAATTCACCGTCGAGAATACGACGAGGCTGCTCAACATACTGCTGTCTGCCTGTTTGCATCTGCATCTCGAGTCGTGTTTGTTCAAAAGGATGCAGCGGACATTAAAAGTCATGAAGTTAAACTCTGTCTGTCCCCGAGCCGCAGGAACCGACGCACCGAACCCCGAATAGTGCAATTGAAACGATACAACAAAAAGGGATTGATGGTAGAGTTGATGTAGCCTAGCCACACAACTACACCACCCACGACCTTGGGAATAGCCTGAGGGCTGATGGCCACAATTAGAGCCACGACAAAAAACGGAAACCAGCAGACGATGAAGCAGGAGACGAGCCAGAGAATCGTTTTTATGGCTCGATCCCCTACTCGGGGCTTTAGTCTTGACGAACTGCTCGACTCTGTTGATGTCGCTCTCTTTGAATGTTCTTTGATATTTGCTGCTTGGCCTTCTGTTGGGATTATGGTATGGGTTTCCAACTTAGGCAGCGTGCACGTGTAACTTTTTGCTCCTTTCGTCACTTCACCAGTTTCGCAGGATTCATTAAATTGTGCAGCATCTGCATCCAGGGCTTCGTAGTTTTCAGGGTTGATATTGCTTCTTGTTTCGCTGCTGTTCCTTCTTGTGACGCCATGTGAGGCGCTATCGTCGTCATCAAGACTGACGTCATCGTTCCCTTCATGAGGTATGCTAGATGTTTGGTCACCCCCGGGCGCTACCGCACTTTTTACGTCACAAATTCGGCTGACGTTATTCTCTGTCGTCATATTCCCCGCTGATGACCGAAGCTTGGTGAGTATGGCGAGGTTGAATCCTACGATGAGACTGAGTGGGAGGAAGAAACTCAGTACGACGGAGGCAACAGCGTATCCAAGAGTCAGACGTACGAGGCAGGCGTTGTTGGAGACTCCCGCCACTAGCGTTGCGGTCCTGCTGATCTGTTAGGAACACGGGAGAAGAAAGTGATACAGGCTGCATAGTACAGTGGTACCTTTTTTTTAATGTTTTACATTTTTATTTGTTTTCGTTCATTGGCTGAAACTCCAACGTTCACTCACGCTTTTCGCACGAGTGGGGTTGTACGTGTATGACCGTTTTAACCTCGACATTCAGGCCGCTTTCGGGGGAAGCATGCTGGGTATTTTCATGTTTCTCCTACACCGACTTTGACATATATTACAGGATCGTTTCCGTGCGCACTTGGTCTTGTGCTTGCGTGTACACACGAAGGGGGATAAGGCACAAGCAGGTCTGCACAAATAAGTGGACCTGGGAGATCGGAACAATCTCCATCCTTAACCCAACAGGCGGTCGCGGCCGGGATTTGAACTCGCGACCTTCCGATTAGGAGGCTAATGTCTTATCCACTACGCCACTGCGCCCGTCTGATGAAAGAACATCTTTTGTGCCATACACCAGTGACCCCATATCGCAGGTGGCCTCTCATGTCAGGTGTAATAAATCCCTGCGCCTTGAATATGTGCGCGATATAAATTGCATAAAAAAAATAGATCCCTGCGCTTAGAACTGTACCCACGGAATACGCGCGATATAAGCCTCATATTGATTGATTGATTGAGGTGTATTTTGGTCTAAATAATAGACAATACAAAAAAAAAGTCTTCTCACGGGAGGTATGCTTTCCTAGAAAGGGCCTGATATCACAGGTACCACTGTGGAACTAATACCTCCTTCTTGTCATTATTCTATGGTGCTAAGAGACCCCCCCCCCCGCCTCCCCCGCCCCGTCCCCTAAAGCACGAAGAAAGAATCGAAAAACAACAACAGGATCTCTTTCCGCCTCGTCTGTGTAAAATCACTTGTTAACTCGCCAGCAGGCCATGCATGTTTCCGGGTTATAGTTTGACCCCATTGCCTCATTTACATGATATACACACTTGTAATAAAAAGACGGCTTAGTTGTCAAATAATGATAATAAAAAGGGTATATTCATATGGCGCAAATCCTAAAATAGTTATACGCGCCTGGGCGGTATCTCTGTCTATCGATCGAATATGTGATAAATACAGTAGAAACCCCCTTTTAAGACCCCCAATTTAAGACCCCCCCTTTTAAGACCTTGCTATTTCAGATTTTCTGTTCATAACCTGTGTAAATTTACCTCCATTTCAAGACTTCCGCATCTTTTAAGGCCTGATTATCTCAGATTTTGGGGCGTCTTAAAATGGGCGTTGCACTGTGTACCGTTACCTGCCAGGTTGGCAACACTACGCCGAAACCAATCACTGCTGACAGAAGCCACAGAAGGGCACAGGTCATTCTCGCTTTGGTCAGCGTCAGTCGTCTGTGGAAGAAGGGTCTGCACACGGCCAGGTAGCGGTCACAGGCCAGACCCGCAAGATGGAATATGGATGCCGTGCATAGCATAATGTCAGCTGCGCAGTAAAGCCTGCACATGTGTGGTCAAACGTATCAGTCTAATAAGCTGATACAAGATCTGATAAACAAAGGGAAGTAAGCACTATAAATGCATATGACATGTGTAAATATCGAAAAACTAAAAGATATGTTACACAGCGACACACATATATATATATGTTTTTTTATAATAACATTTTGGTTTTGAAAGAAAAGTGTGTATGTCATGTATACGGCAGTTATTACAGCGTTCTAGAAGCACGGACGTGTAGCAAAGACCTGTCCGCGTACGTGTAGATATTGCGTCACCCATGACTCACTTTTTTTTCACCAATGTTCCAAATCATACGTTGTTTTGCAAACACCAAGACTGCAGATCTTGGCAAACGCGTGACGTAAAAAACTAGATTTGATGACGTTACCGTACACGTTCCCGTACACGTGCTGAAAAGTGCCACATAATGGATCTTGCTAATATTTTCTTCATAGATATTCATTTATTTTGCTGTAAATATCGAAAAGCAGGTTCAATAAGGATCCCAACGTTTTATTTTTGAGAATACAGTTTATAAGTTTAGTGCAAGAAAAAGGCGTTGAATTCGACTTCGATGGTCGAAAGGAATGAACTACGACAGTGATTCCTTTCCACTCTGATTCATGTGACATCGAGGCTTAGATAAGTGATGTTATATTAGCCGCCTTGACTGATTCATGTGACATCGAGGCTTAGATAAGTGATGTTATATTAGCCGCCTTGACTGATTTATGTGACATCGGGGTTTAGAGAGAGAGTATGATATTATATTAGCCGCCTTGACTGATTCATGTGACATCGGGGCTTAGAGAGAAAGTATGATGTTATATTAGACGCCTTGACTGATTCATGTGACATCAGGGCTTAGAGAGAGAGTATGATGTGATATTAGCCGCCTTGACTGATGTATGTGACATCGGGGCTTAGAGAGAGAGAGTATGATGTTATATTAGCCGCATTGACTGATGTATGTGACATCGGGGCTTAGAGAGAGAGTGTGATGTTATATTAGCCGCCTTGACTGATTCATGTGACATCAGGGCTTAGAGAGAGAGTATGATGTTATATTAGCCGCCTTGACTGATTCATGTGACATCGGGGCTTAGAGAGAGAGAGTATGATGTTATATTAACCGCCTTGACTGATTTATGTGACATCGGGGCTTAGAGAGAGAGTATGATGTTATATTAGCCGCCTTGACTGATTCATGTGACATCTGGGCTTAGAGAGAAAGTATGATGTTATATTAGCCGCCTTGACTGATGTGTGTGACATCGGGGCTTAGAGAAAGAGTATGATGTTATATTAGCCACCTTGACGGATGTATGTGACATCGGGGCTTAGAGAGAGTATGATGTTATATTAGCCGCATTGACTTATGTATGTGACATCGGGGCTTAGAGAGAGAATATGATGTTATATTAGCCGCATTGACTGATGTATGTGACATCGGGGCTTAGAGAGAGAGTATGATGCTATATTAGCCGCCTTGACTGATGTATGTGACATCGGGGCTTAGAGAGAGAGTATGATGTTATATTAGCCGCCTTGACTGATGTATGTGACATCGGGGCTTAGAGAAAGAGTATGATGTTATATTAGCCGCCTTGACTGATGTATGTGACATCGGGGCTTAGAGAGAGAGTATGATGTTATATTAGCCACCTTGACTGATGTATGTGACATCGGGGCTTAGAGAGAGAGTATGATGTTATATTAGCCACCTTGACTGATGTATGTGACATCGGGGCTTAGAGAGAGAGTATGATGTTATATTAGCCGCCGTGACTGATGTATGTGACATCGGGGTTTAGAGAGAGAGTATGATGTTATATTAGCCGCCTTGACTGATGTATGTGACATCGGGGCTTAGAGAAAGAGTATGATGTTATATTAGCCGCCTTGACTGATCTATGTGACATCGGAGCTTAGAGAGAGAGTATGATGTTATATTAGCCGCCTTGACTGATTCATGTGACATCGGGGCTTAGAGAGAGAGTATGATGTTATATTAGCCACCTTGACTGATGTATGTGACATCGGGGCTTAGAGAGAGAGTATGATGTTATATTAACCGCCTTGACTGATTTATGTGACATCGGGGCTTAGAGAGAGAGTATGATGTTATATTAGCCGCCTTGACTGATTTATGTGACATCGAGGTTTAGAGAGAGAGTATGATGTTATATTAGCCGCCTTGACTGATCTATGTGACATCGGGGCTTAGAGAGAGAGTATGATGTTATATTAGCCGCCTTGACTGATGTATGTGACATCGGGGCTTAGAGAAAGAGTATGATGTTATATTAGCCGCCTTGACTGATGTATGTGACATCGGGGCTTAGAGAGAGAGTATGATGTTATATTAGCCACCTTGACTGATGTATGTGACATCGGGGCTTAGAGAGAGAGTATGATGTTATATTAGCCACCTTGACTGATGTATGTGACATCGGGGCTTAGAGAGAGAGTATGATGTTATATTAGCCGCCGTGACTGATGTATGTGACATCGGGGCTTAGAGAGAGAGTATGATGTTATATTAGCCGCCTTGACTGATGTATGTGACATCGGGGCTTAGAGAAAGAGTATGATGTTATATTAGCCGCCTTGACTGATGTATGTGACATCGGGGCTTAGAGAGAGAGTATGATGTTATATTAGCCGCCTTGACTGATTCATGTAACATCGGGGCTTAGAGAGAAAGTATGATGTTATATTAGCCACCTTGACTGATGTATGTGACATCGGGGCTTAGAGAGAGAGTATGATGTTATATTAGCCGCATTGACTGATGTATGTGACATTGGGGCTTAGAGAGAGAATATGATGTTATATTAGCCGCATTGACTGATTTATGCAAACGACGATGTAGAAACACCTGTAACAGTTTTACACGTGTGTGTCTTACCTACACACTTTAGTTTCACTGGCAATGACGTATGTATATACCCGTCAAGCATCACTCACACCGATATAAGCATATACGCCGTCACCAAGGAGACGGTAAATAATACTAATAGACCAATGAAGAAGGATGCTCCCCGCATTACAAAACAAAAAAACAAAAAAAAACCCACTAAAATGAAGAGACATAGGCAAAAAAACTCAGGGTTGAAACAGCCTGCATGCAGCACCTGAGGTAAAACAAAACACAAATCAAACAAAATACTAAAAACATTGTTCATACTTGCAGACAGTGTCTCCGAGCACCCAGGTGCTAGAGGTGATGCTGTAGATCGTCACAGGCATCACGCTCACAGATATCAGCATATCCGCCGTCACCATGGAGACGGTCAAGGTCATCGCAAAAGTCCTCGTCAAAGGTTGACGATGCCCAGAGGTCAAGGCCACAAGGACGACGACATTGACAAGGAATGTAGCCCCCGTTGTTGCAACGAGAACTGCAAGTATTAATCCCTCTAATGCCATGGCTGGGGTTTTTGTTTGCAGGTCATCTGCAGAAAGAATAGAGTCTTTCAAGAGGCAAACAGCAGCTTGTCGATTTGCAGATTATGGAGCATTGTTTTGCCAGACTCCGCGAGAATTTACAGAACTGTTGTTATTGCGACAACACCAGTAACACGCATTTGTACAAGCAATGGTGACTTGCAATTCGCAAAGGGCCGTCTGTTTTCCAACTGATGGAGCATCATTTGGCTAGACTCCGCACGGATTTACAGTAAGTCTGTTGTTATTGTTACAACACGAGAAACACGCATTTGGACAAGCAATGGTGACTTGCAATTCGCAAAGGGCCGTCTATTTTCCAACTGATGGAACATTATCTCGTCAGAATCCACAACACTTCGCTGGCACTATTTGTACAGCAAAAATTAAAAGCAAGCACAACTTTACAGTCATTGCAGTCGGTGTTATGTGTCATCATTAATTGTTCAAAGATCGGTTGATCGCAATAGGTCAACAGTAGTCTGTTTTCATGCTAATAGAAAGGTATTTTCTCTAACTCTGCAAAGTTCACTGCTGTCCTTATCAAGCGAAATCATTGCCAAATTGGCAGTCTTGTTATAAAGCCAACAAAACATGTTGATACAGAGTCCACAAATTAAAATTTCCAAGCGCTTCTTGTTTGTTGCATTGGCTTCGCTGTCTCGAGCTCACTTTGCTAAATGCTCCTGGCTCAGATTAACAGCAACCGACTCTCTGGAGCATTCTCGTCAACTGCAATCAAGTTAAAATAATGTTATATGATTGCAACTACAGACTATGACATAAACAACGCACACGGAACAACGCAAGTGATGTGTGTATAAGGCTTTGCCAAAACACTCAAACACACACACATCGTTTCCTTTCCACTGAAAACAAAAATATGATTTTGCTTAGTAAAAAGTGATGTTAACGGGTAAATTAATGTGTCAGTTACGCTGCATTTACACACACACTGAGCTAGTGCTAGCTCCATGTGGTCGTCATCAATTATGTATTTTGTTCAGACGCGTGGTTGGTGATCGGTTGCAAAATGTGTCCGCAGCCATGACAACCGGGCCCGAATATCTTTTCAGGACGTTCCTAGTCAATTACTGGCGATAATAGAGGGTTGCGATTGACTGTTTGTTCTGCACTTTGAACGCTAGTTGATCGTTTTATCTCCTGACATTATCTCTCTCTCCCCCCCCCCTCTCTCTCTCTCTCTCTCTCTCTCTCTCTCTCTCTCTCTCTCTCTCTCTCTCTCTCTCTCTATCTCTCTCTCTCTCTCTACATCTGGCCTTCGTATAGGACACCTTAACGTTTATCATTTGTTTAACAAAGTTCCAGATGTGTGCTTAATGTTAAACCGACCAAACAAGCCAATTCATTTGTTTGGACTTAGCGAAACTCGCCTTGATTCCAGGATCGACGACACCTCTATTGACATTACTAACTATACAATTTTAAGACGCGACAGCAACCAGTCTAGTCATACTGGACTTGTGCTTTACATCCATGACAGTATTGTGAAAATCACAAGAAGGAGAACTTGTTTTCACTACCTATTTTATTCATGTTTTTATTATTTAGTTAGTGGAAGAATCTTTTGTAATGTATGTTTGATGGTGTATGCTTTCAATTAAGCGTTGCTGACTATGAATGTAGATGTAAATGCTTGTATAACTGTGTTTTAATTTTAAATGTGTCAAGCGCAAAGAGCATAATTGTAAAGTTATGATGTTGCGCTATATAAATGCTCATTTATTATTATTATTATTATTATTATTTAGAGTCAGAGAATGTGGAGTGCATCTGGACGGAGATAAAACACTCTAAATATCTCCTTCTGTGTTAGTGGGGTATATATATAAAAATCCAGCCTCTTCACTTGCATGGATTGACGATTTTGTGCGCATGATGGACAACGTTAATAACTGTAATTCTAACATTCTCCTCTTAGGTGATTTTAATTATGATTTAAAAAAACCGCAACATGCATGGTTTTCTACTACATCGCTGTTTGGTCTTCAGCAATTAATCAAAGATCCAACAAGAGTAACCAGTACTAGTGCAACGTTAATTGATCATATTTACACAAACAATGTGTGTAATGTTTCTAAAGTGTTTGTATCCAATGAAAGTATAAGTGACCATAGCCCTATTTTTTGCACTTGGTCTTTTAAATTACCAAAACGTCCGCCTAAGGGCCATACAACAATTGAGTACAGATCCTTTAAAAATTTCAATGAGACGGATTTTTTGCGATTTTTGTGTATGGCCATGTTGGGTTTGATGCGTGCATGCCTGGTTTTCTCCTGTAGATGGGTGTCGGCACAGGAGGTCTGCCCGCTGTCCTCAGCCAACATGCTCCGTCTTCATGGCAGCTCAGGTTTTTTATCGAGGTACTCTCCTCCAGATCCGCCGTGTTCCGCCTAGGGGCTTGCGCTGCCTAGTTGATAGGGTCACCTCGTAGAGGATGTGGTCATAGACCACGCACGGTCGGTCTTGGGATAGGGAAACGTTATGCTAGTCCGGAGGGATTACGCCACAAAGGCCACCTCGCGAAGACCCAGGGTCCTAGACTAGGGAGGTCCAAGGGAGAGCACCGGGAGCACCAACACAATCCCTTTCCCTGGTAGCTTCATCCCCAAAGAGGAGACAGAGCTACCTGCAACACCCCGATTTTTTGCGAGACATTGCTTCTGTGCCCTTTCATCTTATTTGCATTCATACTTGTCCAAATAATGCCTTTTCTGCTTTGTATGAGGCAATTTGCCAATTATTGATAAGCATGCACCGTTGCGCAAAAATAGGGTTAAGCACCCCACACTTCGCCCGTGGTTAAATGAAGACATTATTAACGCTATGGCTCTTCGCGATTTCTATAAAGAGAACAAATTAAAAGCTGATTACAAGAAACAAAGAAATAAGGTCTTTTAGATCTCGTGCGCCGGGCCAAAAGGCATTATTTTAATCAACTTGTTTCTGAGAAGAAAGATACCGCTTCCTTATGGAGAGCAATAAACGAAGTAACTGCAAAATCAAAAACCCGACAACATTCAACTTCGGTTGGTATTTCACCCAGTGCCTTTAATGATTTTTTTTTTCTCTTCCTAGTAAGCTTTTGGAGTCTACCTATAGGGAAAATGACAAAAGCGAGTATGAATGCCCACAATTTCTTCAATTATTTTGCCAGGCCAATATGAAAGAAGTTGAACCTTTTAACATCCCATTCACTGCAGTCCACGAAGTCGGGCGGCTAATAACTGACTTGAGTAATAACAAGTCGCGTAAGGCGAAAATACAATATTTAGTCAAGTAGCTGTCGAACTCACAGAATGAAACTGAACGCAATGTAATTTTTCAGCAAGACCGTATACTCGTAGCATCGTCAGTCCACCGCTCGATGCACAGGCAGTGAAATTGACAAGAAGAGCGGGGTAGTAGTTGCGCTAAGAAGGATAGCACGCTTTTCTGTACCTCTCTTTGTTTTAACTTTCTGAGCGTGTTTTTAATCCAAACATATCATATCTATATGTTTTTGGAATCAGGAACCGACAAGGAATAAGATGAAAGTGTTTTTAAATTGATTTCGACAATTTAATTTTGATAATAATTTTTATATATTTAATTTTCAGAGCTTGTTTTTAATCCGAATATAACATATTTATATGTTTTTGGAATCAGCAAATGATGGAGAATAAGATAAACGTAAATTTGGATCGTTTTATAAATTTTTATTTTTTTTTACAATTTTCAGATTTTTAATGACCAAAGTCATCAATTAATTTTTAAGCCACCAAGCTGAAATGCAATACCGAACCCCGGGCTTCGTCGAAGATTACTTGACCAAAATTTCAACCAATTTGGTTGAAAAATGAGGGCGTGACAGTGCCGCCTCAACTTTCACGAAAAGCCGGATATGACGTCATCAAATACATCTATCAAAAAAATGAAAAAAACGTTCGGGGATTTCATACCCAGGAACTCTCATGTCAAATTTCATAAAGATCGGTCCAGTAGTTTAGTCTGAATCGCTCTACACACACACACACGCACATACACCACGACCCTCGTTTCGATTCCCCCTCGATGTTAAAATATTTAGTCAAAACTTGACTAAATATAAAAAGTCAATGGAACCCGATAACATACCCGCTTCCTTACTCAAGTTAACGTTACCCTTTCTTGTTGAGCCAATTACGTATGCGTTCAACTTATGTATTGACCGAAATGTGTTTCCAGAAATATTTAAAACCGCAAAAGTAATTCCACTTCCCAAAACAAAAGACTTAACCGACATAAATAATTTTAGGCCAATTTCGCTATTGTCTGTTCTATCAAAACCATTAGAAAAACATGTACAAAAGTGCTTGCTTCTCCACATGGAAAGCCGTGGTCTTTTCGCTCCATCTCAATCAGGTCGTCGCGATATAACCTTCGTGGTTGAAAACGACGTTAAACACCAAATAAAGAAAGAAAGATCTCAATCAGGATTTCGCCCTAAACATTCGTGTCACACAGCTCTCGTTAAACTATGCGATACATGGCTCTCTGCCATTAACCATTCGGAAACAGTCGGCGCCGTCTTCCTCGATTTTAAGAAAGCGTTTGATATTGTTGATCACACAATTCTGTTAAAGAAATTATCTTGTTATTTAGGCGACGCATCCTACTTACCTTTTTTTCGTTCTTATTTAGCGAACAGAACGCAGTTTGTCTCCCTTAATGGTAACCGTTCTTCGATAGGACGGCTCATGCACGGCGTCCCACAAGGATCAGTTTTGGGCCCACTTTTAATTTGCATTTACATTAACGATCTACCACTCTATATATCAGACAAGACGGTTATTAATGACCTTTTCGCAGACGACTCGTCTCTTTAAACGTCCGGTAAAAGTTTACTATCTATTGAAACCTCTCTTCAAACGAGTTTGAACAACATATTTGATTGGTGTAAACAAAACTCAATGATTATACACCCAGGAAAAACTAAATGCATGGTGATCACAACACGACAGAAACACCAACTCGCTCCTCTGAATCTTCATCTCAATTTAAATGAGTCACCCTTTGAGCAAGTAACCAGCCATCCTGTTCTCGGGGTCACAATAGACGCTGAATTAAAGTGGCAGTCCCACCTCAACCGCGTTACCAAAACCTTATCTAAAAACGTGTTCCTTCTCTCCAAATTAAAGCATTACGCTGATACCTCAGCACTCAAGTTGTTTTATTTTGGTCATATTTTACCTCATCTGAATTATGCATCTACACTTTGGGATGATTGTAGCGATGTTCACTTAAAAAAAGTAAATTCTCTTCACCGTCGCGCAGCTAAACTTATCATGCCGGGTCCGCAAACATCAACAGAGCAAAAGCTTAGCAGTCTTAATTTTTTTATCACTTAAAGATCAGTTATTATTTAATAAGGCGCTTTTAATGTTTAAGGTACAAATAAACGAGACCCCACAGTACATGCGATCATTATTTCAGAAAGCAACGGACAGATATCGCTCAAACAAATTAATTTCCCTACTACCCCGTATTGATTTATATAAAACCAGTTTAGCGTTTTCGGGCTCAACAATTTGGAATTCGCTACCATGTGAGATAAAGGGGTCAAGCACGATTAAACACTTCAAATCGCAGCTTCGCAAATATCTGTTGTCACGAACAGTTACATTCTGAAGCTGTTTCTAGCAAGAATGCATTGCTATCACTAACCTCTATATATTTTGTTGATGGTGATAATGATGTCGACGATGATGATGATGATGATGATGTTGATGATGATGATGATGATGATGATGATGATGATGATGATGATGATGATGAAGTTGTTGTTGTGTGTGTGCGCGCGCGCGCGCGTGTGTGTGTGTGTGTGTGTGTGTGTGTCTGTGTGTGTGAGTGTGTGTGTGTGTGTATGTGTGTGTGCGCATATGTGTATGTGTGTGTGTGTGTGTGTGTGTGTGTGTATGTATGTATGTATGTGTGTGAGTGTGTGTGTGTGTGTGTGTGTGTGTGTGTATGTATGTGTGTGTGTGTGTGAGTGTGTGTGTGTGTGTATGTATGTG
>NC_090254.1:5109209-5126709 GCF_037325665.1 Littorina saxatilis | reverse complement strand
AATCCAGAAGATGAAGTTAATTAAAACTAGTATGTGTGCCGGTGAACATATGCACTAATTTCTGTGATGAATATATTTTTTATACTCTTTGATGTGCACCCTTATGCTGAGTGTGATAACCCTCGAATGACTAGTCCTGTGATAAATATTGTTCAATGACATATCTAGTCCTGTGATAATGATAGTTTTTAGCGTTAAACTTTTAGCTAAAGCTGACGGCAATTAACCTATTTGGAATCATGTTACTATTTCTGTTAGTGTACATATGCGTGCGCGAGTGTAGTATGCTTCGTATGGTATTTTTATCTGTTGTCTTATTATTTGTTTTGTCTTTTAATGTGCACCACACTGAAATTTCTCTGTATGAGATAATAAAGTATTCGTATTCGTAATCCTAAAGTAAGCAATTTCGCTCATTTCTCCTTAAAAACTTTTTATCCACACGCCAGTGTAAGTGCGAGAACCACTTGAGTGAGACTTAAAAGCATCAATTTAATTACAGCGCGTCAACATTTATACAAACAGATTAATGTATACACCAGTAATGCATTTACCAGTTAAGGGAAAGTAACGTTGCGCACAAAAGAAAATATTAGCTCCCAAACATTGCCTCCACAGGCATGGACTTAGAACAATGGCCGCAAGAACCGAGGGAACCGTGTTTTTGACTCACTTCGGGAACCCAATCCTCTCAAATGCGTTCGTGTGCACACTATTGAAGCTACAGAATATGAATCAAGTTTACTTACCACTGATATCTCTCGTCTGAAGCTAGATATATCCAAAGAAATATGACAAAAAAGCACTTCAAATTGGTGTCAGAGAGCAAGCGAACAACAACGTAGTACGGGATGATGGCAGACAATCGCGCGAGGTCACGCTGACCAAGCGCGGTACCCCAAGAGTTCACGCGAGCGGCCTCGCTTCGCATCTCTTCAATGTGATATTTTTTTCTCTCTCTCTCCGTCATCTCCGTGTGTGAAAGTATGTGCATGTGTGTGTTATTGTGTGTGCGTATGTGTGTGTGTGTGTGTGTGTGTGTGTGTGTGTGTGTGTGTGTGTGTGTGTGTGTGCGTGTGTGTACGTATGTGTTATCAAGTTGTGTGTGCGCGGTGTGTATGTGTGTGTGCGTGTGCCGGTGTGTGTGTGTGTGTGTGCGTGTTAGTGTGTGTGTGTAGTGTGTGTGTGTGTGTGTGTGAGAGAGAGAGAGAGAGTGAGAGAGAGAGAGAGAGAGAGTGAGAGAGAGAGAGAGAGAGAGAGAGAGAGAGAGAGAGATGTTAATAAAGAAAGGGAGCTAACCTCTGATGCTAAAATTTGCTGTATATTGTGGTTGTGTCCCTTATCCTTCTTACATTGTGATATTAAAAATCGTCTTTTAGTTGTCTGTCTCTCGAACTGTCTGCTTGTTTGTCGATCATTCTATGTCGTTTGTCATTACCTGGTAGGGGATTCTTCGCTTTGGGCATCTAAGTCAAATCAGCATGGTGATGGTTCTTCCATTTTGTTATATATGGTCTGGGTGGTCGAGTGGTAACGCACTTGCGCTCGTAATCGAGAGGTTGCGTATTCGACCCTGGGTCGGGCCGCTATTTTCTCCCCCCTTTCCTAACCTAGGTGGTGGGTTCAAGTGCTAGTCTTTCGGATGAGACGAAAAACCGAGGTCCTTTCGTGTACACTATATTGGGGTGTGCACGTTAAAGATCCCACGATTGACAAAAGGGTCTTTCCTGGCAAAATTGTATAGGCATAGATAAAAATGTCCACCAAATACCCGTTTGACTTGGAATAAAGGCCGTGAAAAGTGAATGTTCGCCTAACAGGCTTGAAGTTTACTGGCCGATGTGAATGCGTTATATATTGTGTGTAAAAAAAAATGTCTGTTTGTCTGTCTGTCTGCAAAAAATTCCATTTCAAACGGCAGAAAGTAATATGTAAAGCGCGAAGAGCACTTGTGGTTTCGCGCTATATAAGTCACCATAATAATAATAATAATTCATACACATTCTTTGACATTATTTATCTCCGTCTGTGTTTGTCTGTTCGTCTGTGTGTCTGTCTGTCCGTCCGTCTGTCTGTCTGTGTAGCTGCCTCTTTCAGTCTTTATTTCAACGTTCGTATCAACGCCAAACTCTAGAACCTCCAATATATATCTTACTGTCAATATCTGTTTGGAAATACATGAGTATAAATTATGTTGTTTGTATTGTTGAACATTTGACACAGATGGAGACGGTGTTTTTCCGAGACCGGGCCAATGACTGTCGAGATCTGTGTTAAATGTCATATTTTGGCCAATAATACAAATAACATTTATGTCTCGATCGATTTTAGTTAGAATTCCTTTTTACATTTAGTCAAGTTTTGACTAAATGTTTTAACATAAACGGGGAATCGAGACGAGGGTCGTGGTGTATTTGTGTGTGTATGTGTGTGCGTGTGTGTGTGTGTGTGTGTGTGTGTGTGTGTCTGTCTGTGTGTGTGTGTAGAGCGATTCAGACTAAACTACTGGACCGATCTTTATGAAATTTGACATGAGAGTTCCTGGGTATGAAATCCCCGAACGTTTTTTTCATTTTTTTTATAAATGTCTTTGCTGACGTCATATCCGGCTTTTCGTGAAAGTTGAGGCGCCACACTGTCACGCCCTCATTTTTAAACCAAATTGGTTGAAATTTTGGTCAAGTAATGTTCGACAAAGCCCGGACTTCGGTATTGCATTTCAGCGTGGTGGCTTAAAAATTAATTAATGACTTTGGTCATTAAAAATCTGAAAATTGTAAAAAAAAATAAAAATTTATAAAACGATCCAAATTTACGTTCATCTTATTCTCCATCAATTTCGGATTCCAAAAACATATAAATATGTTATATTTGGATTAAAAACAAGCTCTGAAAATTAAATATATACAAATTATTATCAAAATTAAATTGTCGAAATCAATTTAAAAACACTTTCATCTTATTCCTTGTTGGTTCCTGATTCCAAAAACATATAGATATGATATGTTTGGATTAAAAACACGCTCAGAAAGTTAAAACAAAGAGAGGTACAGAAAAGCGTGCTATCCTTCTTAGCGCAACTACTACCCCGCTCTTCTTGTCAATTTCACTGCCTTTGCCATGAGCGGTGGACTGACGATGCTACGAGTATACGGTCTTGCTGAAAAATGGCATTGCGTTCAGTTTCATTCTGTGAGTTCGACAGCTACTTGACTAAATGTTGTATTTTCGCCTTACGCGACTTGTTACATTTAGTCAAGTTTTGACTAAATGTTTTAACATAAACGGGGAATCGAGACGAGGGTCGTGGTGTATTTGTGTGTGTATGTGTGTGCGTGTAGAGCGATTCAGAAAAAAACTACTGGACCGATCTTCATGAAACTTAACATGAGAGTTCCTGGGTATGATATCCCCAGACATATTGTTTATTGTTGTCGATAAATATCTTTGATGACGTCATATCCGGCGTTTAGTGAAAGTTGAGGCCGCACTGTCACGCTCTCATTTTTTAACCAAATTTATTGAAATTTTGGTCAAGCAATATTCGACGACGTCCGGACTATGGGATTGCATTTCAGCTTGGAAACTTAAAAATTAGTTAATTAGTTTGCTCATTAAATTTGTCATTGAAACCGAATTTGCTGAAACAAATTAAAACATTATTGCATTGTATTCTTCATCTTCTCCTGTATTCAAAAATATATAGACATATTATGTTTACTCTACAAATGTGCTCAGAATAAAAGAAAATAGGTTCAGTAAGTACATGTGCTACGGTCGCATGCTTCGCGGAAACGAGCGTGACCCGTTTCGGTCTTTGGTTAGCCGAGACTATCTGAAGGAGGTCTCGGTTATGACTGGCTCATGATCTTTAAAGTTTGATAACGACATTACCCAATATTGACGGACTGTGTGATGATATCTTCTGCTATGGTCTGTTGAGACAGTGATATCAAAATCGAGACAGGAGGTCGAGATTTTGATATCACTGTCGAAACAGACCAATAGCAGAAGATATCATCACACAGTCAGTCAATGTTAGATATATTGCTAATTCTCTGGACATTTTGTATTTACCGTTAAGAAATTACAAAAATATTTGTCTCAGTTTTGGCTGTTCCATATCCCTCCCTCTGATTATTATTTCTTTTTGTTCACTCTTTTCTTGTACTTTTCAGTATTTAAAAATGTCTTTTCTTTCTAAAAGTCTTTAGTCACTTGCTCAACTAAATTCTGGGATCATTACATTTTCATATATATTTGTTTGTTTTTAAATTCAGGTGTTTTTGTTTTTGAAGTGAGGAAGCAATAAAGAGGTCGTCGATATCAAAACTGATATCGACGGAAATGTCGTCGATATCACTTTTACAATGAGCTCAGTTTTGCCCAATTGACCAATGGAAATCCACGTAACATATGAAATAGCAATATGTTTTTCTATCGCTTCACTCGACTTGTTATGTTTTTAAGATTGAACGCACACAGACATGCATTCTTTTGTTGTCTCGGCTAACCGCAAAAACATGAGATGTCGGACTCTGACGTCACATGGCTCAAAGAAGGGACATTCAATGTTCAATCAATACACATTATAATCCTAACGTAAGCCAGACGATGGATAGACATCGCCTGTGGTGTTATCGCCATTATCGCCACAACTGTGTGATTTCCTGAACTTGACGATCCGACCCCTGTTGTTGGATAAATGACTTTATCACAGCCAGGCCTGACGAAACCTTCATGCTGAGGTCAGATTAAAGGTGACATTCTTCTCAGTCGCGTACGCTTTTTATGTTGTCCTACAACATCACATATCTGGCCAGGAATACCCCCATCGCTTCATATGTTTATATTTATCGTTAAAACGGAAAGAAAAGACACTTTTTTGCGAGAAAAGATAACATATTTGGACAGACACGTGAACATTTTGTTTTTGTTTTTTGTTTGTTTGCTTAACGCCCACGACGGGCCATATCAGGGCGGTGCTGCTTTGACATATAACGTGCGCCACACACAAGACAGAAGTCGCAGCACAGGCTTCATGTCTCACCCAGTCACATTATTCTGACACCGGACCAACCAGTCCTAGCACTAACCCCATAAAGCCAGACGCCAGACGCCAGGCGGAGCAGCCACTGGATTGCCAATTTTAAAGTCTTAGGTATGACCCGGCCGGGGTTCGAACCCACGACCTCCCGATCACGCGGCGGACGCCTTACCACTAGGCACGTGAACATGAATATGTACATCTCAAAAGCAGCTGTCTTACTTTGTTTACTCTGCTTTTAACACCTACTTCATAACTGTATGTTTTAAAACACCCGGGGTTCAAATATACTTTCTAGAAGGAAGTTTCTTCAAAGTCTTCCATATATCTGTTCATCCTGTTTTAAAGGTCCACTGGGACTTTAAATCTGCACTGGTCTGGCCTGGAAGTGTGAATCGTGAATACTTTATCATTAGTAGCACTGCAATTATACCCCCAAAAGACGCTCCGTTAAGGAGTTACCCCGACGGAATATGCACAGTTTGGCTTTATGATACAAAGTTAGCCCTGTCTTTGCTGCATCAGAATTTGACATTTAAAATATGATTCTAACGTGGCGATTGTAGAAAATTGAAGGAATGTGGGGTAACTGTGGGTATCTCCAGGCGGTCTTTTTTTTCTCACCTGGTTGCCGTTCATCTAAGTAGTTTTCACCGTTTTATATTCGATTAAATAACGAAAACTATTTATTTTTCAAAAGTACACACATTGAAGATAACGATACAGTAATAAGAGTCGTAGAGCTCAACTTTTTTTTGCGTTTTATGGGGCATTACGTCATCCATGATGGCGTCAGAATGTTGCGTTTTCCGGTCATAGCGCATATTATAACTTCAGTGTTTTCTACGAGCACAGACTATCAAGCTTCCCAAATAAAGCACGTGAGCATTGTGTGATGTACCGTGATTATTACAATATGCATTTGGTATGTTTTTACTCTGCAACAGTCGAGATAACCTGTATATATTGTAACTTTACCCCCATTTTGTAAGAGTATGCCAGAGTTGTATTAGTAGTGCTCCAGAGAAAACTATTTTAGGAAAACATCAAATTTGAAAAACATATCTTGGAGTGCATATTTATCCACAAAGAGTGTTTTTTAATTTGGCATTAAGCTTATTTTTTTTAAACTTTTGATTGTACGTGACAGTGGATGGTACGTAAACATTACTAAGCAGTGCTATTTTGCATTTGTGTTTGAGAAAAGGACTCGTTATGACGAGGTGAACAAATGTCAATGGTAATTTATCAAAGTATTAATGCACCCTGCTATTTAAAGGCATTTCATGGGATATAAATGCTGGTTATTCCCCTCAGAGGCGTAAAAACGTTCAAACCAAAAATGCCGCGTCAGATTTCAGTAATGGTCATAGTGTGTGGAGTTAAACAAAATATCAGTGGCAGCTAAATTTATAATAATTATATCTACAAAAATAAATCTCTTATAGATAAGAATGTCATTTGTCATAATATAAACCATATCTACTTAGGATAAGAGTACAATTATTCACATTGAATTGAAGCGTGCGGTAGTGCTCATGCGAGTGTGGGTGGGCGCGCGCGAGCGCGTGTGTGTGTGTGTGTGTGTGTGAGTGTGTGTGTGTGTGTGTGTGTGTGTACCCCCGTTTCCACAGGTATGGTTGCCTAAATCACCATAAGGCAACCATCCACACGTGGATGGCAACCTAAACTCTGGATGACAACCTAATTGTGTGGATGGTCGCTTCATCTAACACCGTTAAATTGACTTTTTTGACGGAAAGAATGTCATAACAATGTTCAAAATGACATTCTTTCCGTCCTCTATAGGCGACGAAATAGGTCAAATTTTGTGCATTTTTTAGTGCAAAATTCTTCGATGCCGGAGCGAGTACTGCACCCAGTGCTGTTGTAGTGCAAGTGCACTAGAAAGGCACTGCACCCAGTGCCGCCTCTTAGGTAACCATCCACACTTTAGGTATGTGTGTGTGTGTACCCATGTTTCCACAGGTTTGGTTGCCTAAATCACCATAAGGCAACCATCCACACGTGGATGGCAACCTAAACTCTGGATGGCAACCTAATTGTGTGGATGGTCGCTTCATTTAACACCGTTAAATTGACTTTTTTGACGGAAAGAATGTCATAACAATGTTCAAAATGACATTCTTTCCGTCCTCTATAGGCGACGAAATAGGTCAAATTTTGTGCATTTTTTAGTGCAAAATTCTTCGATGCCGGAGCGAGTACTGCACCCAGTGCTGTTGTAGTGCAAGTGCACTAGAAAGGCACTACACCCAGTGCCGCCTCTTAGGTAACCATCCACACTTTAGGTACGTGTGTGTGTATGTATGTATGTATGTATGTGTATGTGTGTGTATGTGTGTGTGTGTGTTTGTTTGGGTAAACGTTATGCTAGTCTCTCTCTCTCTCTCTCTCTCTCTCTTTCTCTCTCTCTCTCTCTCTCTCTCTCTCTCTCTCTCTCTCTCTTTCTCTCTTTCTCTCCCTCTCTAGCTCGCTCGCTCGATCGGGAACGATCCAATTTCAGGATTACATTTTTGTTTTGAAAAGAAAAAGTTTTGATGTTGGGGCTGTTTTAGCGGCTTTTCATTGTGATCTGTGTGTGAAGGTGAATAAAAACAGGGGTGATAGTGCAAAATTCTTCGATGCCGGAGCGAGTACTGCACCCAGTGCTGTTGTAGTGCAAGTGCACTAGAAAGGCACTACACCCAGTGCCGCCTCTTAGGTAACCATCCACACTTTAGGTACGTGTGTGTGTATGTGTGTGTGTGTGTGTGTGTGTGTGTGTGTGTGTGTGTTTGTTTGGGTAAACGTTATGCTAGTCTCTCTCTCTCTCTCTCTCTCTCTCTCTCTCTCTCTCTCTCTCTCTCTCTCTCTCTCTCTCTCTCTTTCTCTCTTTCTCTCCCTCTCTAGCTCGCTCGCTCGATCGGGAACGATCCAATTTCAGGATTACATTTTTGTTTTGAAAAGAAAAAGTTTTGATGTTGGGGCTGTTTTAGCGGCTTTTCATTGTGATCTGTGTGTGAAGGTGAATAAAAACAGGGGTGATACAGCCTGTTTGAATTATGAATTCCCAGACGAGGCTTCTGTGTCATAAGGTCTTACACGGGGAGGGGGTGGTGGATGGAGGTTTTGGGGGATGGAGAGATTTAAAAGACTGTGACCCGCTCCAACGAAAGGATAACAAAGTCGCTGAGGCCGAACTGAGTTAACACCAATAAACCTGAGCCATCGCAACAGATTTGGATTTTGAGATTTTTGCATTTCTGCACTCTACCAAATGTGTTATATCTATTCTGTTAATATCAATTTCAGATTCGCTTTGCAAATATAATAAAAATGAGGTTTTATTGCACTGCAGACGCAAAATAAGCACCCTTTTATCCCCACATTACTGTTTCTTTCTTCGCTTTTTGTACTTAAAACAAAATTCATTTTCATTTTTTGTGATGCATGTTGAAAAAAAGTTTACATCATCATTAGTCACTTTTAAGCTTTTGAAGTTAAACCAAAAACCCTGTTGCAAGGGATTTTTTGCAAATTTACTCCTGTTACCTTCACGCCTGCTTTTCTCAAAATTGCCGCTTGAGTTTGAGCAAACTTTAAATCTCATTAATGCTAAACAATAGACACTTGTAGTAAAGACCATCTGAAAGCTGGTTATCTTCACTTTCAAGGGAGTGGGTCACATATTCATTCTCTCTCTCTCTCTCTCTCTCTCTCTCTCTCTCTCTCTCTCTCTCTCTCTCTCTCTCTCTCTCTCTCCCTCTCTCTTTCTCACACTATCATACCCCCTGTTTTTATTCACCTTCACACGCCGATCACATTGAAATGTGCCTCAAACCTTTATCCTTGTAAAATAAAGTTCGTTCGTTCGTTCGTTCGTTTGCTAGTTTCTCTCTCTCTCTCTCTCTCTCTCTCTCTCTCTCTCTCTCTCTCTCTGTCTCTCTCTGTCTCTTTCTCTCTCTCTCTCTCTCTCTCTCTCTCTTTCTCTCTCTCTTGTCATAATATAAACCATATCTACTTTAGATAAGAGTACAATTATTCCCATTATTCATTATTCTCTCTCTCTCTCTCTCTCTCTCTCTCTCTCTCTCTCTCTCTCTCTCCTTCCTCTCCCTCTCTCTTTCTCACACTATCATACCCCCTGTTTTTATTCACCTTCACACGCCGATCATATTGAAATGTGTCTCAAACCTTTATCCTTGTAAAATAAGGTGCGTTCGTTCGTTCGTTCGTTCGCTAGTTTCTCTCTCTCTCTCTCTCTCTCTCTCTCTCTCTCTCTCTCTCTCTCTCTCTCTCTCTCTCTCTCTCTCTCTCTCTCCCTCTCTCTTTCTCACACTATCATACCCCCTGTTTTTATTCACCTTCACACGCCGATCACATTGAAATGTGCCTCAAACCTTTATCCTTGTAAAATAAAGTTCGTTCGTTCGTTCGTTCGCTAGTCTTTCTCTCTCTCTCTCTCTCTTTCTCTCTCTCTCTCTCTCTCTCTCTCTCTCTCTCTCTCCCTCTCCCTTTCTCACACTATCATACCCCCTGTTTTTTATTCACCTTCACACGCCGATCACATTGAAATGTGCCTCAAACCTTTATCCTTGTAAAATAAAGTTCGTTCGTTCGTTCGTTCGTTTGCTAGTTTCTCTCTCTCTCTCTCTCTCTCTCTCTCTCTCTCTCTCTCTCTCTCTCTCTCTCTCTCTCTCGCTCGCTCTCTCTCTTTCTCTTGTCATAATATAAAACCCATATCTACTTTAGATAAGAGTACAATTATTCACATTATTCATTATTCTCTCTCTCTCTCTCTCTCTCTCTCTCTCTCTCTCTCTCTCTCTCTCCAACACGCACACAGTATGATAGTGTACATGTGAAAGTGCGTTTGTTCTGTGTCAGGGCTCCCCAAACTGCGCGTCCATGCGCACTAGAAGCCGAAAACACGTACTTTATCGTGCGTACTGTATATACTATTTTTAGACTGCGATCGTCAGCTATTGCGTACCTTAATTAGGTACGGTTTTCCGACAATAATCTCGTGCAAGCTCCAATGTCAATTTCACGCGCGAATGAAATCGGAAAGGAGGTTGAAAGCAATACAAAAGTAGCTGTGCCCGGGAAAGGTTATGTACCAAAAAGCACTAGTTGCTCGGGCAAAACCATACCGGGCGACTTCAGCGGTGAACGAACACAGAAACACAGAGAAAGGGAGAATGTACGTTCTGGCTCACTGATTCCGACAGACCCTAAATATTAACGCAAAATAGGCTTCTGGACTAAACTTTTACTAAAATGAAACATGCGACAAAATCAGAAAAATACTGCATAAATCCATAAAAAAAAAATACAGTAAAGTAAGGTTGTTTTGAACCAATGCCGGGTCTGTCGGAATCAGTAACCCAGAACGTACATTCTCCCTTTCTCTTATACAACCACGGAAATTACGAGCCGTTGCAGGTGTTCAAGCTAAATAATTGTCTCGTATCGAAAACAAAAGCAGACGAATTATTTAGTCAGTTGGAGTTGTCTCCCGTACTCCTGTAGCATGCACTAGTCAGTTTAGATCAGTGCGCTGCACCAGACGGTTCGGGAATTCCCGACAAAAGAAAATATCCACACGCGGCACTGGCAACTTCAGTGTCAGCTGAACACGAGAGCGTTCGGTCTTTTAGAAGATTTGTATCTTGAAATGAAAATTAACGAATATCGCGCTGTCCGAAGGAATGGAGTACATATCGGACAATGACCACGCTCAGGCTAAAACGATAGGACATCTGACTGACATGCGGCAATGTGAATCGGACATTTGGGGATTTTCATCGTTATATGTCCGATGTCCGACGCCTAACGACATCCCTGCCTACATTATTCTGATTGATCACAACCAAACCTACTATCATTGGACACATCCAAATGCAAGCGTCTGTTCTTGAAAATTTCCCACTGATCTAAAAATAAAACCAGTGCAATTTCCTCTGTCGCGCTTTGCCACAGAAACTCACGGTTTGGCCTGTATTTCTGATTTGTGCGCAAAAGCTTTCTTTCTTTTTTCTTTTTTTTAACATAACAATGTTTAATGTCACTGTTTGTTTAAAAGACCATGGTCATATTTGTAAAAAAAATGTTAAATTAGAAAATAAATAAGACTTTGGTATATGATTTTTCCTACACCTGTGCTGAAAATAAGACATAAAAATGTTGGTATATAAGTCGCTCAAATACAAGAAGGAATGAATGGCTCGATTTGAGTTTGTTGCAGTTGACCCTGCACAATACGATCTATGATGTTTTTGGTAACAATTTTGCCGTGACGTATTTCACAACTTCCTGTGTTACACAAACTCAGTGATGACCAATTTTGCCTGTATGTGTACCAGAAACAAGCCAGCTCCGAAATTCTCAAGAATTCTAGGATTCTAAAAATAGTACCGTTCACGCGTAAACCGGCGGCTTGGGTCACTCTGTTCCAACGCTTCGCTTCACTGCGCTTCAATATTTAGGCTGCCTTTTCAGGCGGCCACCGAGTGCACTTTATGCAAATGACTTGTTTAATATTGTTCCACCACGATTGGTTCTGGTGTATCACGTGGTTCATGAATATTAAAACTTGTTTATTGAATCAAGCTTTGACAAGTGTACTTGGTGGCTGCTTTGAAACTCAACAAAGCCTACTCCCCTTTCACAAACACTTCCCCGTCATAGCGGGTTTTCCCGATTGACAAAAATTCTTATTACACACTCAGACTATTTGGAGTCGCGTTTGTTCTCCAGTGGCCAATTGCATAAGAATATTCTGGTGATGAATAAACGCGCTTTGTGTCATTAGCATCTAAAGATTTCTTGTTTACAATAGTTGTGTTGATCTGATGAAGCGCGGAACTGATCTTAGGGTTGTCATGGTGAAACACTCGCTTCTGAAACAGTGCTTCCTTGTAGTTATCATGCGATATGCTCGACTTTACAACCTGTTTGCTTACACCCTTTGCTTTTTTAACCACCCCTTTCTCACTTGCAACACTGTACATCTTTGCACGCAATCCAACATACTCCTTAATTATCTTCCCATTCATTTCATCTTTCATCTTTCCAATAACCTTCTTGTTAACATTTGAGTGCAATGGTGATTCTTTAGGGTAGTCGCAAGTGTCATAAAAAGAATCTTTTCCTTTTACTGCAGGACTTTCAGCTTCTAGATCTTTGTAAATGTCATCCGCTGGAATGTCAAGTAAGAATGAATCTGTGTCTGTGTAAAGTACTCTCGATTTGGGATATCTTGGTTTCAAATAATCATACAAAAACTCAAGCATCAACAGTTTTGACAACTCTAGCACAGTAAAGCCTATGAATACTGGTTTGTCAAGCTTGACTACAAGTTTTTTCATTAAGATACCATACAGCTGTTCATGAAAGTATTTAAAGTCTTGATACTGTGGTTTGGATGTCAGCTTGATGGCCTCATTTTCTCTTGTAACAAGTCTAACATCTTTTCTCTTGTGTGGGTTTTCCATTGTCTTACCAAAGCAACTGTTGTTCATCAGTTTAAAAAAGTCTTTCTCTGATGCATCAGCGGCTTTGGTTCTCAGTTCTGTGTTTTTCATGATGTAAGGTTTCATAAACTGTTCTTGATCAAATAAAATTATACGATGAACAGCCTTCAAAATTAATCCATGTCTAATGTAAAACTGTAACAGTCTGTAGTGACACACATACTTCTTTTTGTGAAACAGATTGGGCACCAGCTTTGGAGGTTCTCTTGGGTTTACTTTTAACCTCTCAGCCGCTAAAGGATAATCATTATGTAGATCATGAAGTGATAGTGGATAGTCTAAGTCAACTTCTAGTATCCATCCCTTTCGACTGTCTGGGCCTGCTTTTAATATTGTCAGCACAACACATTGTGAAAATGGTCCTGAATAGATCTTAAAGTTCCGAAGTGGAAGCGTCTGACACATTGCCCAACCATACAAATTGTTTGCATCTAGATACATGATGTAATTAGAAGGTTTCATAGGATCAAAGTCGTCCAAGTATTTGTTGTTGGCTTTGCAGTAATTGTGTGAAGCCATACTGATTCCTCCACGTAGTCCATTTTCAATCATCTGAAGTGTAGGTAGATCTGATAGCAAGTCAATCTTTACTCCTGTAAATCTAAGAAATGCATCCCAGCTCATGCCTGGTGCAGATATGTAATGTGAAGGATCTAGATTGTAGTGCTTCATACATGTTCTTCTGTAATTCTCAAATATATCTGCAAGTAAACAAACATCAGCCAACAAATATTGATCATGATAATCACCCATTGTATTACATCCTAATTTATTCCATGCAGTCTTAGCGTGTTCATAGTCTTCGTCACTTATACCTTTACCCTTCAGCCGTGAGAAGTAAGCATCCTTTGGTGGTAACTCATCTTCATCAAACCTCTCCCACGAATCCATGTATTCATATGGATAGACTCCCTTTCTAACTAAGTCACTGTCAAAGTACTTACATGTGATTGGGAAAGCAGTTAGTGATGAAGATAAAGACTCAAGTGTTCCCATCAGATGTTGAGCAGAATCGTAGAAGTGTAAACTATTCAGAGTAAAGGCCATGTACTTTTCTGAAGACTGCGCAATGCATCTTGCTTTGTATTCATCAGTTACTGCCTGCATGATCAGATGTGAATCATAACCGCGCAAGTTATGGAAGAAGATTGGAAGCTTCCAAGTCTTAGGATCAAACTTTAATTGTAGATTACATTTGCTGTGTGCTGCTCCTCGGAACTGCCCACTTACATGATCATGATCTCTTACTATTGGATTGTCTGTGTTTGGTGTTAGACTTTGTTCGCATATCCAACACTGTGTGGTAGAGTTAAACTGTTCTTGGTCTTCAGGTTTCATAACAATGTCTGAAAGATTCAGTTGTTTGGAGCAGTCATTTCGCACTTGGTTCATTTGCTGTAAGAAGTTCTTTGCTGCATTAGGTCCTCTGTACAATTGCGGTTTAGAATGTTTACCATCTGAACTAACAACAATAAATGCATATGAACAGACTTGATGATTACTTAGAGTTACTGTTTTAGGTAGGTCTTTTGGTAAAGGTCCTTCATATGGCACAATGATAGATTCAAAGTCAGCATAAACAACATAAGGACTTTTCTGTAGTTTGCATACATTCTTAAAATACACTTTGCTGTCTGGCGGCGGTGTTGTTAACTTCACAACCGCATCATCAACGCTCTTACAATGTTGCTTGTGTATAAGTGCTGCATGAATTGATGGAATACGCAAGAGACATCGCCTACAAAAGTCTTGTTTACTATTGTGATTGCTTGTGCTCGCCATCAGTCTACTCATTGTACGAATCAAAGTGTAATGATATTTTACACCATCAGTCATTAGTAACATGTCAACATGGTTAGTATCACAATCACCAATCGTTGGTGAGTTCTTTGATATTCTGACTGGTTTCAGTTCATCTTCCTCATCCCACGTGTAAACATTTACGGTGATGGGTTTGTTTTGCTGTTCAAATTTGTCAATGCTTGTAATGCTGACAGGAAATTCAATACCAGTAAAGTTTAGTTTATTTCTGTATGCATGATAGTTAGACACTCTTTCTGCATTTTTCTTTACACTGTACAGTCTTGCCAGAACACACCACATAAAACATTTGTCATCATCATTCTTTATGTTCAGCACAGCACGTTTTTTGACAAGAGCAGGAGGTAAAGGTATGTAACTTCTACCTCTGATGGGGGCAAATTTACTTAGCTTCAATTCTATTTTTATAATTTCACCTTCTGACCATCCGGATCCTTTCATCTTTGCATCCTCTGCAGCTTGCTCAAACCGTTTCATCATTTCATCTGCCCAGTTTCCATTCAATTCTGCCATAGAATTAAGTGCTAGTTGTCTGGTTGAAACATGAACTTCTAGCACCTCATCACTGACTGTTTTGTATTTTATTAAACTGACTATCTGCACTTTTACTGGAGGTTCAATCAACAAATTGTTTGGAATTTGTTCAATGGCGTCTTGCACACTGGACTGCACATTTTGAGGATCCGTTACTTGTAATTCAACGGTGTCAAATACTGTCGATAAAGATTCTAATACAGAGTCTTCCATCGCTGTGAGTTTGATTTTATAACTCAAAATAAAAATATAAATTAAAAAATGAAGTTGCTTAGAATTCTTTCTCAGAGCTTCCATTTTTGTTAACACTATAAAATCTGAAATAAAAAATCATTTAACATTTGTACCACGTGGAACTAATTGTAATTCCTCTTTTACAAAGGCTCTTTGGGGTGCTGGTTCTCTCAAGTAATATATAGGTGGATTTGTCTCTACTACTCTCTTGATTTCATGAATGTCAATACTCCAGATTGGATCCGTTGCACGCTTCCTGCTGTCACCCTCAGCTTCACCGGGTGCATATAAATATCTGACTTTCTGATTGAAAGGTAGTAATGCCACTGGTGTTGTTGACTTTGGAGCAACAGGTATTGTTTTCTGTTTGATTGCATCAACTGGTCTTAACCCTGTAGCTTTAAATACCTCCAGATTCATTGCTCTAAGTACTGATGGTAATCTTTTGACCCATTCAGTGTTACGCAATTTACTTTCTGTGTCCAAAAATTCCTGATGGTACTGATATGAAAACAGTTTTTCTGCCAACTGTTTGTTAAAGCTCTCAACAATAGCCTGTGACCTGTGGTTTCCTGGAATACCTCTCTTCACTGTAACATGATGTTTTAACAGAAGCTGGTTGACAGCTCCTTTAAACTCCTTACCATCATCGCACTGAATCATTCTGGGATACTTTAGTGGTCCACGTCTGTAAATTTCTTGCAGGGCAACAGCTGTAGCTATAGCACTTTTCTCTGTCAACGGTTCAGCATCTTTGTATCTTGTTGCAACATCAACTACAGTCAGTGCATACTTATATTTCTTCCTTCTGACTGTGTCATGCGGTAAATACAGCAGGTCTATTTGATGAGTGTCATTCGGTTTGATGTTAACAAAGTGTGGTCGTGTAATTTTTCTTGGTGCAGGTAAATAGATCTGCCAAACTGCCTGCTTTGACAACCATTTCTTTGCTATATCTTGAGAAACACCTGCTGCGTCACAGAGCTTGTCAATAGCAGTTCTTCCTTTCCAGTATCCTTTTGGGGAATAATATATTTTAGATAACAAAGCATCACTCATGGTTTTTTAAATGACAGAATATTAAGATTTGACAGCACGCGCAATAAAGTAAACAACAGCCATACCAATAACAATGAAAACAATCTCTCCCACCTTCTGCTCTTCTGAAGGCTGATAAAAGTCACCCAGTTTTGGAGGAGCACTTGTCTTCATTTTCTTTCCAGTTACAAGATAGTATTCTTGAATGGCTGCATCAACATTGGCAAAGGTTTTGTTTGCATGTCCTTGCTGCCTGAGTTTATCATTCATAAAGTCTAACTGCGCAATTCGTTTCTTCTCGTATTCATCCTGTGCTTTCGCCAGTTGTTCCATGGCTTTGTTGTGCCTTTCCCTCTCTTCACCATTTTGCAGTTTAGAAAACAAATAGTTGCTGCCAGAAAATGCAAGCGCATTTACAATCGCACCTCCCACCATCATAACCAAGCTAGCCATTTTATTGTCTTACATGTTTATATTTTCTGGAATAATTCCTTGCTTCACCAGGAAGTCTTTTGTTGCAAAGGAAGCTGTCACAACACCAATTAGTTTAGCACCGTCTTCGAAGTCTAACTTTCCCAAGTCGGCTGGTTTCATTCTGAGGAGACTTTTACCCAGCATTGTGTAACCTACACTCAAGCCTCCAATCACTGCAGCGTGATAAACTAGATTAACTATTGTCTTTTCAGAACTCATTTTTATGTTATCAAAATTAAAATATTAAAATTATTCCATATGAAATGAATCCACTGCAGGTACTACTGTGGGCTTTGTTATTGTTTGTACTGCTTTGTTTGTTGGTTTTGGTGTTTCTGATTTTGGTGTTTCTGATTTTGGTGTTTCTGACACTTTATATTTGCCTTGCCAAAGTTTGTAAAGCAAGTATCCACCTCCTCCAACAACAGCTGCTACAGCTACTTTTCTGTATGATAGAAATGAAGATTTTAATTCTTGATCAGTTTGTGTGACCTTAGTCACTTCAGGAATGTTTGGTGTCTGCTCAACTTCAGACATAATGTTCTGCTTTGCCTTTTGATTTAACTTTTTTTGTCTGTTCCATTCGGCTAGTTTTTTTCCTGCTTCTACTCTACCAGGTTTCTTTGTCACTGTGTTCACTTCTGGTATTTTCGTCTGCTCCACTGTCTGCTTCAACTGATCCGTCATCTTTTTTATTCTGAAAATTAATGTGTTTGAAAGTAATTAATCCAGCAACAAATGGTACTAATAAAGCACCAAATCGATAATACAGGCCACAGGCAAGAGATTCGAGGGACTTGGAAACCAAACAGGG
>NC_090254.1:5090635-5109009 GCF_037325665.1 Littorina saxatilis | reverse complement strand
GATGATATAGGGCTAAGAAATAAGCTAAAAAATTCTCAATCCCGTTTGACAGGACTTCGCCTTTCAAAGGTGATTGTGGTGAACCGCCACGCTGTCTGTCTCTGTCGCGCCGTTCACCCCAAATTCCCGTTTCTGAGGTACTATTTTTAGAATGTCACTGCGCTGTCCAGAACGCTTCCCTTGCACCCGTAAGTTGTTCTTACTGTCAAAGTGAAAAGGTCGAATCAATTTATAGCCACGCAAAAAATACACTCTCACCTATCTCTATATATTTATAGATATAGATATACATATATATATATATACGGCTTCTCTGTGTGTGTGTTTGTGTGTGTGTGTGTGGGAAAAAACCTGTTGATTGTAGAGTTCTGTTTGTGATGGGGTCTAGCGGCTTTCGTCTGTCTGTATGTTCTGGCATTTGAGAAGCCACAACAGATAATATAGGGCTAAGAAATAAGCTCTAAAATGCTCAATCCCGTTTGACAGGACTTCGCTTGCAGAGGTGATTGTGATGAACCGCCACGCTGTCTGTCTCTGTCTCGCGATTCACCCCGGCGAAGCCGGGTATTCCTCTAGTTATTCATAAATGTGTTCAAGTAATCGAATGAACAAGTTTGCGATCAGCGGCAAACATGTCGATCGGGAAGGGGTTGGTAAAATGAAAACCTTATCTCACATCTAACACTTCTGAATCTTCTTTTAACATGCTATCTCTCAAGGCACAAAAGCTGCTCATCCAATCACAGTCACAACCACAACAACAACAACACCAACACCAACAACAACAACAACGAAGACAAGAACACAAATAGGAAACAACAGTTTATTCCAAACAACCACCGGCACGGTTGGCCAAGTGGTAAGGCGTCCGCCCCGTGATCGGGAGGTCGTGGGTTCGAACCCCGGCCGGGTCATACCTAAGACTTTAAAATTGGCAATCTAGTGGCTGCTCCGCCTGGCGTCTGGCATTATGGGGTTAGTGCTAGGACTGGTTGGTCCGGTGTCAGAATAATGTGACTGGGTGAGACATGAAGCATGTGTTGCGACTTCTGTCTTGTGTGTGGCGCACGTTATATGTCAAAGCAGCACCGCCCTGATATGGCCCTTCGTGGTCGGCTGGGCGTTAAACAAACAAACAAACAAACAAACAAAAATTTCAAACAACCAACAAGTGACTGAATACTACGATGAACAACGTTGTTCTTTGGCTTAGGCTGCTTCAGCGATACCTTATCACAACTTCCCGTGTTATGTTTTGTCTGTTGTTGGGTTTATTGCAACTTGCGATGTAGTGTTTCATCTGTTGGTGCGTTTATTGCAACTTACGGTGTAGTGTTTCATCTGTTGGTGCGTTTATTGCAACTTGCGGTGTAGTGTTTCATCTGTTGGTGCGTTTATTGCAACTTGCGGTGTAGTGTTTCATCTGTTGGTGCGTTAATTAACCACCAAGAAAAGTCATACAAAAACAAATCCGATCATAAACATTGTCCGCTAAGTCAACGAACTAAGAAGCGAGTACAAATAAACCAGAACTGGTTGTGAAACTGCATGGATCCACTCTTACTGCAGTTGAGCAAGGAAGTTATCGATCATGATCATGATCTGATTAACCAAGAGCTAGCAGACGGGGAGATGAAAGAACAACCAGAATGGGTTAACAAAACAGTTCACGGACCTTAATAATCTCGAATTTAAGAAAATAACAAACGGTTCGTTTCGATGTAATAAATCAGGGCGCGTAATGGGAAACGAATACAAAACACACACGGAAACACAAAACGGATGATAAGACAATTCCCTGCTGACCCAAATCAAAGAAAGTAACGAACAGCTCATTTCCATGATTAACATGACCAACTAAATCAAGCAAGCCGAGAAGAGGTAGGGTGATGGGTGGGGAAGGTATGTGGGGGAGGGTTATGGTTGGAGGGTAGGGGTGGGGTGGTAAGCAATGGAAGATAAACCAAAATAGGTTAGTGGAACAGTATGCCATGATGACCTAGGAAAAGAGAGAGAGAGAGAGAGAGAGAGAGAGAGAGAGAGAGAGAAAGAGAGAGATAAAGAAAGAAAGGGATAGAAAGAAAGAGATAGAGAGAGGGAAAGAAAGAGAAATATATATATATAGAGAGAGATAGAGAGAAAGAAAGAGAGACAGAGAGAGAGAGAGAGAGAGAGAGAGAGAGAGAGAAAGAGAGAGAGAGAAAGAGAGAGAGAGAAAGAGAGAGAGAGAGAGAGAGAGAGAGAGAGAGAGAGAAGGAAAGAGATATAGAGCGAAAGAAAGAAAGAGAGAGATAGATAGAGAGATAGAGAGAGACAGAAAGAGAGAGAGAGAGAGAGAGAGAGAGAGAATTAAATTGAATTGAATTGAACTTTATTTAACAAGGATTAAGATTTAAGGTTACGCCTTAAGAGAGAGAGAGAGAGAGAGAGAGAGAGAGAGAGAGAGAGAGAGAGAGAGAGAGAGAGAGAGAGAGAGAGAGAGAGAGAGAGAGAGAGAGAGAGAGATTTGTTTTGATACTATCATCCTAATCTTAACTATTATGAGTAGACTATTTGCGCCTCGATATTCTATTTATGTTCTAACGTTTCATGTTGTATATTGTAATGCTGTGATACACCTCACCCGAGTTTCTCCTCGTTGAGATAATAAAGTGTTCTATGTCTATGTCTAAACCCAAGAACATTATTCGAAGAAGCTACCAAAGACAAACATATGAGCAACTACTATGTCAAGTCAAGAAACTGAAATGGTTAGCATCAAGAAAACTAATGAGGTTGTTGCGATTATTGGCCTGTTACGTAGCGTCTAAGTTGTTCGCACGAGATAGACAACAAAATAAGCGAAGAAAACACCTCATGATTTATGGTAGCAACATGAGCAATGAGGTTTAAATGCGACTAAACATTGGAACCATAAGGCGAGGGACTGTGGGAGAGGGTCGAGGAGCGAGAGAAACAGCAGGATGAAACAGGCTAGTTGTTTGTTTGTTTGTTCGATCATGGGCTGAAACTCCCACGGCTTTTGCGTGTATGACCGTTTTTACCCCGCCATTTAGGCAGCCATACGCCGCTTTCGGAGGAAGCATGCTGGGGATTTTCGTGTTTCTATAACCCACCGAACTCTAGATCTGACATGGATTACAGGATCTTTTTCGAGCGCACTTGGTCTTGTGCGTGCGTGTACACCGAGGAGAGTCTGCACACAAAGTTGACTCTGAGAAATAAATCTCTCGCCGAACGTGGGGACGAACTCACGCTGACAGCGGCCAACTGGATACAAATCCAGCGCGCTACCGACTGAGCTACATCCCCGCCCGAAACAGGGTAGTGAAACAGTATACTCTCGTGGCCATGGGAAGCTAAACTCAAGACAATATAGAAGGGAAAATGAACCCAGAAAAACACGAGCAGCCACTTAATAAATCATTGAGATGAATAGCAGGAATTAAGAAGGTGCAGACGGAAATTGAAGCCGTTGTTTCGATCCCTTATAACAACCACTGCCCGCGGGCGGCATGCTGTCATGGACCAGAGAACAAGTGACGAAGATGTAATGTGATTTATGGTACACATAAAAAAAAGTAACGGGGGCTCGATCAAACTAAACATTGGATGTACGAGTTCGGGGACTGTGGGATACGTTCGGAAGAAAAGGACAAATAAACGAAAACGTGTTCGTGAAACAGTAGACCCTGGTGGCATAGGAAGCTGAACACAAACAGATAAATCAGTGAAAATGACCAAGACAAACATGACCTTCCACGAAACCAAGAGAGCTGCAAAGGGGAAGTTGAAAAAGGCAGACACACGCAGCTTTAAGAAAGTATCCGTTTATTGACCCATTACATGGCGCCGCTGCTGTTCGCTATCGACATGTTAACGTAGTCATCAGAAGAAGCAAACATTATGTGTATTGATGGTGTTTTTTTCAAGCATTTGTTATTGTATTCACGCATCCATGCTTTAGTTTTCAAAGGAGTGTTTGTGTTCTTGTTGATTTTGCTCGTAATCTTATTGCTATGTTAGTTTAGGTTGCATTTTTTTTCAACAGTGTTTTATTGTTTTATTCAACAATTTATGAATGCCTATATGTGTGCGGTGTTTATGTTTTTTGTATTGGAATTGTAAATCATCACTATGCAGTAAAAAGGAATATCATTTGACTAAGATCTAAAATAATGGAGGACTGCGGAAACGGGTAGGGACAAAGAGAAACCTAAACTAGTTTAGTGAAACGGTATACTTGGGTAATCTAGGAATCTGAACCCAAAAAGATAATCATTGTTCAGGGAACAGACAAACATGAGCCGCCACAAAACAAAGAAAGCTGACTCAGCTCCAAGATTACCAAGGAAACGCAGGCGGACATTGAAGAATTTTCTTTCGATTTGTGTCCCAGTTATGCGACAGTACTCAGGGCTCCCCATAGCAAGCGTCCCTGCGTCCTATACGCAGAAATATATGGAGGGGGTCCCTGGACGCACTATATTTTAAAAGAGCGGGTCCTAGGACGCACTCAATTTTCTGTATCGTGCGTTTCGTAGGTATTTTTCAGACTGCAATCGACACTTCGCAGTACACTATACGTGACCACAATGTTTTATAAGTACACTGGAACTTTTCGGCTTTTGGACCCTTTGGACCCTCTAAAATACTGCAGTGGGGGTCCATGGACCCTCTAAAATTCTGCAGTGGGGGTCCATGGACCCTCTAAAATACTGCAGTGGGGGTCCATGGACCCTCTAAGATTTAAAAGTGGGTGTCCCGGGACGCACTAGGAGCGGTGTCCGTGGGGAGCCCTGGTACTGCTGATGGCAAGTGACATGCTGAGATGTACACCAGGACCAGCGTATACATGTTATGTGATTCCAGGATGTATGGCAGCAAAACAAAGAGATCGAAGTGTTGACAAAACGTAAATAAAGAGAAAGAACAAGTCGCGTAAGGCGAAATAACATTTAGTCAAGCTGTCGAACTCACAGAATAAAACTGAACGCACTGCTTTTTTCACCAAGACCACATACTCGTAGTTTCGTCAGTCCACCGCTCGAGGCAAAGGCAGTGAAATCGACAAGCCATGCAGAATAGTGCGGTAGTGGTCGCGCTGAGCAGGATAACACGCTTTTCTGTATGTCTATTCGTTTAAGCTTACTGAGTTTGTTTTTAATCCAAACATATCATATTTATATGTTTTGGAATCAGGGACCGACAAGGAATAAGATGAAATTGTTTTTAAATCGATTTCGGAAAATTAATTTTAAAAATAATTTTCATATTTTTAATTTTCAGAGCTTGTTTGTAATCCAAATATAACATATGTATATGTTTTTGGAATTAGAAAATGACGAAGAATAAGAAGAAATTATTTTCATAAAATAATAATTTTAATTACAAGTTTCCGATTTTTAATGACCCAAATCATTCATTAGTTTTTAAGCCACCAAGCTGAAATGCAATACCAAAGTCCGGCCTTCGTCGAAGATTGCTTTGCCAAAATGTCAATCAATATGATTGAAAAATGAGGGTGTGACAGTGCTGCCTCAACTTTTACAAAAAGCCGGATATGACGTCATCAAAGGTATTTATCGAAAAAATGAAGAAAAAAACCGGGGATATCATTCCCAGGAACTCTCATGTCAAACTTCATAAAGATTGGTCCAGTAGTTTAGTCTGAATCGCTCTACACACACACACACACACACACGCACAGACAGACACACAGACACAGACACACACACACACACACACACACACACAACACACACACACACACATACACACACACACACACACACACACACACATATACACCACGACCCTCGTCTCGATTCCCCCTCAATGTTAAAACATTTAGTCAAAACTTGACTAAATGTAAAAAGAGACAAAATAGAAGGAAACAAAGAAATGGAAAACAAAAACACATGAACAAAATTGGAAAAAAGAGCACGTCCACGAAAACAACCGACAAACTGAAAAAAATCAGTTCAGAAAGGAGAACGGGCGAACAGACGGAAATTAAGGGAGGTGTTTTTCCTCCATAACCTGTCACGCCGTGCTATAATGTAGTCGCCCCTGGGGTGAACTGTGAAATCTCCCAGGAAACACCACAACAATGACAGGAAATGGCAGTTGAACGGAAATGACACGGAGGCTAAATGAAACCAACACCCCCTCTCCTGTCACCCCCCCCCCCCCCCCCCACCAAACAAAATTAAACAAACAAAAAATTGCTTTGAGTTATGTTCTTGAGAAATTTGGAGGTAAAGGTGGATAACTGGGATTTGGGATAATATGATTCAAAGATAAAGGAGGCAAACATGTTTTGTTTGTTTGTTTTCTCAAAATATCTGGAGGGTGTGGGCGACATCTCTAGAATGGGCCTTTGTTTGCGTTTCTGCTTTCAGCACATTTCAGAAAATGTAGAAAATAAGACGACATTTAAGTGATGGCATATTGAAACTAACAATGCTGCTTTGAGAAGTGAGATTAAAATGAAAGGTAGAGAGAGAGAGAGAGAGAGAGAGAGAGAGAGAGAGAGAGAGAGAGAGAGAGAGAGAGAGAGAGAGAAACAGACAGACAGACAGAGACAGAGGCAGACAAAGACGGATATACAGAGAGACAAAGACAGTTACAGAGAGACGAAGGCAGATACAGAGAGACAAAGGCAGATACAGAGAGACAAAGACAGATACAGAGAGACAAAGAGAGATACAGAGAGACAAAGACAGATACAGAGAGACAAGGGTAGATACAGAGAGACAAGGGTAGATACAGAGAGACAAAGACAGATACAAGCAGAGACAGAGAGACAAGGGTAGATACAGATAGACAAAGACAGATACAAGCAGAGACAGAGAGACAAAGACAGATACAGAGAGACAAAGACAGATACAAGCAGAGACAGAGAGACAAAGGTAGATACAGAGAGACAAAGACAGATACAAGCAGAGACAGAGAGACAAAGGTAGATACAGAGAGACAAAGACAGATACAAGCAGAGACAGAGAGACAAAGACAGATACAGAGAGACAAAGACAGATACAAGCAGAGACAGAGAGACAAAGACAGATACAAGCAGAGACAGAGAGACAAGGGTAGATACAGAGAGACAAAGACAGATACAGAGAGACAAAGACAGATACAAGCAGAGACAGAGAGACAAGGGTAGATACAGAGAGACAAAGACAGATACAAGCAGAGACAGAGAGACAAAGACAGATACAGAGAGACAAAGACAGATACAAGCAGAGACAGAGAGACAAAGGTAGATACAGAGAGACAAAGACAGATACAAGCAGAGACAGAGAGACAAAGACAGATACAGAGAGACAAAGACAGATACAAGCAGAGACAGAGAGACAAAGACAGATACAGAGAGACAAAGACAAATACAGAGAGACAAAGGCAGATACAGGCAGAGACACACAGTCGGACAGGAGGATGAAACCATACACATACAGGCACAAAAACAAGCAGAAGCATAGAAGAGAAGTGTGGAGGATGATGTGATGTGATAGCTGAACGTAAATGATACAGGACAAATGCAGCCGGCAAGTAGACACAGATTCATATGATAAGGGAGGGAACCGAGGGACGGATTTATTTTCTCGAAATCTTAGTTCTTGGGTAATATCTCTATATCAACGGCTTTGTCCCGGTGTTTATTTCAGCTCATCAAATATTTCAAACAAACAAAAATAAACATACATAGAACAGAAGCAAGAAAGAAAAAAATGCAAGGAAGAAAGAAAGAAAGAAAGAAAGACAGAAAGAAAGAAAGAAAGAAAGAAAGAAAGAAAGAAAGAAAGACAGAAAGAAAGAAAGACGCATACATGCATTCAAACAAACAAACACACACTCACTCAACAACACAAGTAAAATGCATTCGTGACAGTTTGCTGAATTAAAAAAAAGTGATTTGTAAGAGAGACTGAATATAAAGAGGAAAAAGAACAAAAGCAAGCTGACTTGTTTCCTTACCTTTTGCTGTGAATTAATTCCCTCGTTCTACGATTCCAGGAAACAGGCACCGAGGATTTGTTGGGTTAGAGCAACCTGAAATAAAACAAAATCAAATTACATTGTGTAAACAAACACACAATCCACAATTTCAGAACGTGTCAAAATACAACACGTTGACTATGTACGGACAATGATTGCTAAAAGCCAATGAAAGCGAATGAACACATGTATCCGTGCGAAAGAATACTTGCAATTATCTTTTATTTTTATGACAAAACGTTCTGTTCGAGATCATATTCCAGAGTAAAAGAAGCTGAAGTACATATGAGTAAAAAAACAAAAACTCAAAACACTTCTATTTTTCTTAATTTGTAAACATTTTGAACTTATGAAAGCATAGGTGTTTACTACCTAGGTTTCTGGTAACTTAAAGACATGCGATACCGATGCACGCACAAGCCTGGCGGTGACCTTACAAGTGATCTTCCACAACTGGTTTTTCAAAGTCACCGAGACAAACTGCATTCGTACAACACTTTGTCATTACCTTGGGAGGCATAGATAAGGAGTGACCGGCATTTTACGTGGCGCTATTTTTAGCCTTATGACGTCTTCTCGGACTTTGTATCGCTGTTGACGTCAGAGATTTCATTTTAGATTGGAGGGTCGAGAAGAGACGTCTTGCTTTGTTCAATCGACGCCGTTTCTCATTAACTCAAGTGTCGTGAATCTACTGGAATTGGGCTAATGGATACAGAGGTGAAAGCAAACGATCTGAAGTTGTCCATGCATTTTAATTCGTAAACAAGAATGTTTATGTACGCAGCTCAGAAACTGTCGAGTTCAAAACTCTCATGACATTTTCACCTACCAACACACGCACACACACACACACACACACACACACACACACACACACACACACACACACACACACACACACACACACACACACACACACACACACACACATACACACACACACACACGCAGTGTTGTTCGACTGAAACCCAGTGGTTTTTTTCTTCTTCTGTTTTTCTACTCACACTAGCTCTTACAATACAAACAGGAGAGAATAAAATGACCCCACAAGCTTGAACAGACACATAATCGAGCAGCTTCAAGCGGGGCCACTGCGAGGTATTTCATTAATTATTCACTGGCAATTGTTTTATTTCTTCGACGATTCGCTTTCATCGATTTTTACAGAATGATCGGCAGGTCCCTGGCGACCGGATAAAAGACCGTGGAAATGATGAAACCAGTCATGCCTGCTGTCAACGGAAGAATGATTGAAAAAAAGTGGCATAGATTTGTGGTATCGATCTGTGATTGTTTTCCGTCAACTTGTGAAGCTTTCAATCAAAAATTAATGAACAGGATGAAAATAAGGAAATGAAGCCCAATACAGAAGCACAAATCCAGGGAAAAAAGTAGACGGATAGAAAAAAAGCAAACAAACCCCAACCAAAATATTTCAAAAGAAATAAATAATATAAGAAACAAGCATCTCTCGCTCGCTCGCTCTCTCTCTCTCTCTCTCTCTCTCTCTCTCTCTCTCTCTCTCTCTCTCTCTCTCTCTCTCTCTCTCTCTCTCTCTCATTCTCTCTGCCTCCCTCTCTCTCTCTCTCTCTCTCTCTCTCTCTTTCTCTCTCTCTCTCTCTCTCTCTCTCTCTCTCTCTCTGTCTCTCTCTCTCTCTCTCTCTCAGTATTTCCATTGCTGTAGCCATGTGCAATGCTAACAGGCATTGTCAGGCGGGGAGGGATGCAATTCCTTAAATACAAATCGCGGTCTTAATCCTGATCTTAGACAAAATAACAATGATCAACTTGTTGTGATATAAAAAGTCTCAAAACAAACACAATGACGAGAGCGCCGCAACATCAACTCATACTCTGTAAAAAAAAAAAAAAAAAAAAAAAAAAAAAAAAAAAGACAAGTCGCGTAAGGCGAAAATACAATATTTAGTCAAGTAGCTGTCGAACTCACAGAATGAAACTGAACGCAATGCCATTTTTCAGCAAGACCGTATACTCGTAGCATCGTCAGTCCACCGCTCATGGCAAAGACAGTGAAATTGACAAGAAGAGCGGGGTAGTAGTTGCGCTAAGAAGGATAGCACGCTTTTCTGTACCTCTCTTTGTTTTAACTTTCTGAGCGTGTTTTTAATCCAAACATATCATATCTATATGTTTTGGGAATCAGGAACCGACAAGGAATAAGATGAAAGTGTTTTTAAATTGATTTCGACAATTTAATTTTGATAATAATTTTTATATATTTAATTTTCAGAGCTTGTTTTTAATCCGAATATAACATATTTATATGTTTTTGGAATCAGCAAATGATGGAGAATAAGATAAACGTAAATTTGGATCGTTTTATAATTTTTTTATTTTTTTTTACAATTTTCCGATTTTTAATGACCAAAGTCATCAATTTATTTTTAAGCCACCACGCTGAAATGCAATACCGAAGTCCGGGCTTCGTCGAAGATTACTTGACCAAAATTTCAACCAATTTGGTTGAAAAATGAGCGCGTGACAGTGCCGCCTCAACTTTCACGAAAAGCCGGATATGACGTCATCAAAGACATTTATCAAAAAAATTAAAAAAAACGTTCGGGGATTTCATACCCAGGAACTCTCATGTCAAATTTCATAAAGATCGGTCCAGTAGTTTAGTCTGAATCGCTCTACACACACACACACACACAGACACACACACACTCACACACACACACACACACGCACATACACCACGACCCTCGTTTCGATTCCCCGTCGATGTTAAAATATTTAATCAAAACTTGACTAAATATAAAAAGAACCCAATGCATTGACAATTGCACGGGGATTGCTTATTAGAACAGTGCATATAGGAGCAAATAACACTGACTATGAATATCCCAAGGAACATGTATCAAGGAAAAAAACGTGTTCTTGCCATGTGATATTTGTATACTAACCAATCAGCCAAGCAGTTAATCGCCAGGATCGAGTGACAAGTGTATGGGCTTTTCTTTTGGGAAAAAAGTCCTTTTACAAAATTAATCAGAAATGCATTGCAAAAAAAACCCACACTAAAAACATGTTTCTTTTTTACAAAAGCGTCACTCACAGTAATCAGACACCTAGCTGTTTGATTTCAGTTTGTGTAAATGCTGCCGGGGTGAAACATGACACGTTTTATGAAACCACAATCAAAGCTTTTCTCCGTTTTCTTCATTCATCCGTAATTCATGGCGCAAGCAGAGCATGACCCATTAATATAGCAGAGTGCATTTCATCTTGTTTCAGGCAATGATTAGTGATTGAGAGCTGAAAGAGGATATTGTTCCCAAGAGATTCACGGGCCAGATGAAACAGACAGTGCTGGGTGATCCTTCAGTAAATATCCAAAGGCCAGGCTGGTCAAATGTATGGCTGTTTTGAATTGCTGCTACTGCCATCAGTGGGGGGGGGGGGGGGGGGGGGTCCCATTGTGCACTCGTAATAATCATGTAGAGTTGTCTGTCTGTGTGTGTGTGTGTGTGTGTGTGTGTGTGTGTGTGTTGTGTGTGTGTGTGTGTGTGTGTGTGTTGTGTGTGTGTGTGTGTGTTGTGTGTGTGTGTGTGTGCGCGCATGTGTTTGTGCGTGTGTGTGCGTGTGTGTGTGTGTTAACTGCCACCTCCTCAAATGTCATTCAATCACACTCAAGCTTGTTATTTAAAACCACACTTTAAATTACAGCAATCACGAGATGTGCTTTGAAAAATCACTTGTTTTATCATGCTGACAGAAGCGTAACCCAAAGAACATATATTCTCAAAGCAATGACATTTGTTTCACGCCATTCAATCTTTGGTTCTCGAAAATACCCGTAGGGCTAGAAAGCGAATGCATTCTGACACTTCGAAAGAAATTGCACAGTCTAGAAGCTTAGCTGATCCCCCCCCCCCCACACACACACTCACACAGTCTTGCGCTAAATCTCACGCGAAGACATCTAAGCATGCTTAGCTCTGAGTTTGTGTGTCTGCGTGTATGCGTGCGCGTGTGCCTGACTTTTCTTCCAGAGCTTCAAACCATCAGCACTAGCTGACCTTGCAAAGCACCCGTATGCAAATCAAGTCCGGACAGCCGATGAAGGCCAACGGTGAGACAACGAAGAGCATGACGGGAGAACCCAGTGGTCACCAATCACTAATGACGATGCTCTGTCTACCGTGACTTTGCATGATGGACATCTCCACTGGTCAAATCCTTCCCAGACTGTGGGGCTTCACTTCAAGCCCTGAACATGAACCTGCGTTTTTAAGCTTGACTGGTTAGTTGTGGTTGTCTTTTGTACGTCTTTTCTACTGATATGGCAATCTGGGAGAGAGACAGAGAGAGACGTCTTCAGATAAAATAGGTTGTTTTTTTCGTTGTTTTTGTACTACGTTCTCCGGATGCTAAATGGAGCAAAGACTGTCGGATTTGATTGGGGATTGACCGGGGATCAAACGGCCACTTAGACCTAGAGGTCCTTGAGCTAGATGCTTCTTCTTATGGGCACAACTAATTGTATTGATAGACACCTAGCTGATTCTTGGTGTGAGCACAGGGGATTATCTTGACAGACTCATAGCTGATTCTTGGTGTGAGCACAGGGGATTATCTTGACAGACTCATAGCTGATTCTTGGTGTGAGCACAGGGGATTATCTTGACAGACTCATAGCTGATTCTTGGTGTGAGCACAGGGAATTATCTTGACAGACTCATAGCTGATTCTTGGTGTGAGAACAGGGGATTATCTTGACAGACTCATAGCTGATTCGTGGTGTGAGCACAGGGGATTATCTTGACAGACTCATAGCTGCTTCTTGGTGTAAGCACAGGGGATTATCTTGACAGACTCATAGCTGATTCTTGGTGTGAGCACAGGGGATTATCTTGACAGACTCATAGCTGCTTCTTGGTGTGAGCACAGGGAATTATCTTGACAGACGCATAGCTGATTCTTGGTGTGAGCATATAGTGTTATATTGATCGACTCATAGCTGATTCTTGGTGTGAGCATAGAGGGTTATCTTGACAGACTCATAGCTGATTCTTGGTGTGAGCATAGAGGGTTATCTTGACAGACTCATAGCTGCTTCTTCGTGTGAGCATGGAGGGTTATCTTGACAGACTCATAGCTGTTTCTTGGTGTGAGCATAGAGGGTTATCTTGACAGACTCACAGCTGTTTCTTAGTGTGAGCATAGGGGGTTATCTTGACAGACTCCTAGCTGCTTCTTGGTGTGAGCATAGAGGGTTTTCTTGACAGACCCATAGCTGATTCTTGGTGTGAGCATAGAGTGTTATCTTGACAGACTCATAGCTGCTTCTTGGTGTGAACATAGAGGGTTATCTTGACAGACTCATAGCTGCTTCTTCGTGTGAGCATGGAGGGTTATCTTGACAGACTCATAGCTGTTTCTTGGTGTGAGCATAGGGGGTTATCTTGACCGACTCATAGCTGATTCTTGGTGTGGGCATAGAGTGTTATATTGACAGACTGATGGCTGCTTCTTGGTGTGAGCATAGAGGGTTTTCTTGACAGACTCATAGCTGTTTCTTGGTGTGAGCAGAGAGGGTTATGTTGACAGACTCATAGCTGATTTTTGGTGTGAGCATAGAGGGTTATCTTGACAGACTCATTGCTGATTCTTGGTGTGGACATAAAGGATTATGTTGACAGACCCATAGCTGATTCTTGGTGTGAGCACAGAGGGTTATCTTGACAGTCTCATAGCTGATTCTTGGTGTGAGCATAGAGTGTTATCTTGACAGACTCATAGCTGCTTCTTCGTGTGAGCATGGAGGGTTATCTTGACAGACTCATAGCTGTTTCTTGGTGTGAGCATAGGGGGTTATCTTGACCGACTCATAGCTGATTCTTGGTGTGGGCATAGAGTGTTATATTGACAGACTGGTGGCTGCTTCTTGGTGTGAGCATAGAGGGTTTTCTTGACAGACTCATAGCTGTTTCTTGGTGTGAGCAGAGCGGGTTATGTTGACAGACTCATAGCTGATTTTTGGTGTGAGCATAGAGGGTTATCTTGACAGACTCATTGCTGATTCTTGGTGTGGACATAGAGGATTATGTTGACAGACCCATAGCTGATTCTTGGTGTGAGCACAGAGGGTTATCTTGACCGACTCATAGCTGCTTCTTCGTGTCTCCCTCACCCTTCGCTCTCGATCACAGCCAAATACACACACACACACACACACACACACACACACACACACACAGACACACACACATACACACACACACTCTCTCTCTCTCACACACACACACACACACTTACACACACACATACACACGCGCGCACACACACACACATACACCCGCACAAACACACACACACACACACACACACACACACACACACACACACATACAAACACACAAAAACACCCTCACACACACATACACACAACCACAAACATACACACACACAACCACAAACCACACACACAACCACAACACACACACACACACACACACACACACACACACACACACACACACACAATCTCCCACCCCCTCCGCAACACACATGACAACATCCCTCTTTTTACCCCGAACCCCACTAACCCTTGTCATTAAATCTGTCGGTCTATTTTTGAAGACAGCATTCCAACAGTTGCACGATCGTGACAGATAAAGCTTGACCTGAGCAGCCAAACAAAACAAAACCGGGGTCAAATTCGAGTGTTTACACAAGTCATCGATTTCTTGCCACAAAAAAGCGGAGGTAAAGGGATATCACTCAACTCACAAGTGATCGGGCCCTCTTCTGTCGCGGAGACAGGAAAGATTCTTCAAAAACTGTTGCATCTTGGGACTTACAAGTTCCGGCGCAGCTGGCTCAGATAGCGTTCAATGGGTTTGCACAAAGCATGTTCCAGGCTCGTTTCCAAGTGAACTTGAAATTCGGTGAGATGAGTAAAACAAGCTTTGGATGTGTTCTTAAACTCTATCAGCCTTACTGTCTGTCTGTCTGTCTGTCTGTCTGTCTGTCTGCCTGTCTGTCTGTCTGTCTGTCTGTCTGTCTGTCTGTCTGTCTGTCTGTCTGCCTGCATGCCTGCCTGTCTGTCTTTCGTTCCGTGCATCCGTCCATCTGTCTGTCTGTCTGTCTGTCTGTCTGTCTGTCTGTCTTTCCGTCCCTCCGTCCATCTGTCAGTCTGTCTGTCAGTCAGTCAGTCAGTCTGTCTGTCTGTCTGTCTGTCTGTTTATTTGTCTCTTTTTCTCTCGCTCCGTGTATTTCTGTCTCTCCCTGTTTCTGTCTTTTATCTGGTTGTCTTTTTCTCCCTCGCTCTGAGTGTGTGTTCCATGTACTAAGTTATGTTCGTGACCACATATCTAAATTCTATGAATAATGTCTAACTTAAATACAATTTTGCAGTCTGATTACGTTTTGTTTGTGACACATAGCGAGAACTCGCAGTACTAACAAAAAATCGAGTTACATGTTTCTGAATATACACAACCCGCATCATGATAATTCTAGTCGTTTTTGATTATCTAAGAAAACTAAATCTAAATAACAAAGTGACTGTGATGAGATGAACAAAGTTTAAAAAAAAAAACAGAATTGTGTACTCACCGATACCAGGACAGCACAATGATACGATAGTGACTGATGCATGAATTGGCGTCTCGCAGAATTACACGCCCCTGAGGAAGGCCTGGCAACAGGTCGAAAATTTGGGCTGCCACTTGAAATTCTTTGTTTGGCTTTTCTTTTCCTTGATTTTGTCATGTATATAAAACATCAGAAATTGTGAAAGAAACAATTGAAAGTCAGCAGAGACTTTCTTCCGAGATTTGTTAAAATCTCTTAGCAGAGAAAGAGAGAGACAAAAAAGGATCCCTTCACAGACAGCCTGTTGGGAGCATCAGACCCTCCTCAAGGGGGACCGAGATTTACAATGCAATTTATATATGTGGGCAACAGTGCAAAAAGTTGAGTGTATTTTTCAAAAAGTTGGTGTATTTTGCAAGCAAAGCCATATGGGCTAGGGAAAACGTACGCGTGGGTGCAAACGTGTTTGTGTAAGAATAGCATGTCTTGTGAACATCTTCAGAATTTAACTCCTTCCGATACAACAGGAATAAAACAATTTTATTTACCTGTCAGTTTATAACATTATAACCAGTGTCTTCCAAGCAGATTGATAATGAAAAGATGAAGTTCGTGAAATAACATCTGCGGTTGACAGTGGCAAGTTCATTTTTACAATCATCTCAGAAAACATTGCTTCAGCACGGACTACAGCCTTTTCTTCTGGCAGGATTTGCTTTGCGGGAATGAACTTCATAATTCCTTGGCAGGATTTCTTTGCAGCAACCTTGTCCATGTGAGTTTTGGAACTGCAGTGTCGTTCGATGTCATATTTCCCAGCATGGGCAACGGAGAAATCTGATTTACAATACTTGCAGTGTGCATGACTTTTTCCCATAGTAGACTCCACAATTCCTGGCTCTTTCTTATATTTCTCCAAGAAAATCTGGTGCTTCTGCTGTTTAGATTTAATTGGTACAGTCATCCGAAACTGGCTCATTTTACCGCTTCATTTTCCCACGATTGTCCAGACGATCGCACGTGCCAACAACTGAACAAGGTTTCCACAGCTGAAGACTCGCTGTCATGGTTATCTCCCTTCGACCGAAACCAGTATCAGTTGTACCATCCCGTAATCAGCACACCAACACCGGAAAACGTATTCTAGACTTTTTCTTATGCGTATTTTGTGCATGTGTCGCGTATTTGCGTACTGATAATAATTTGGCGTACAAAATACGCCCAAATGCAAATCGTACTGGTAAACAGGTCTGTAATATATATAAACACGAATGTTCGTGCCGGTAACAGCATGCCTGTCTCGTTAACGACGATCGTCTGCAATTACCTAAAAGGTAAAATGTTTATTATGACAAATATCACGATCAATTTAAAAGTGAAAAAATTGCAAAGTTGGAATCAGATGTTTCCTCATGCAGAGGCCCGTAGTCGTCCTGATAACCAAAATCCATGTTTTCTTTTCTGGGAAGAATGGAAGTTTTAAATAAGTGATAATATGAATTATGTTCGGATGCTCCCTTTTTTGAGTGGTACACGAGTTGCTTGAGCGTTCGGCAAATTGGGTTCATGTTCTCTTGTTCTGACCGCAGAGCCGTTGCCGTTCTGATAACGGCAAGTCACATATGTTCTCTTTGTACGAGAAACGAAAGTCATGAAGAACTAATTATATGATTAATCTGGAAATGAAGTGTAACGTTGCAATACGAGTATATATATATCAGTACCACCTGACCACTGATGAGACACAATAGTGTCGAAACACGTGTCTGGTCTAAGTACAAATACAATGGTCCTCCTCAGAACTAGATTACCTTGCGATACGTCCCCCACAAAGGGACTTTGCTCTGTAAATCTCGGTCCCCCTTGAGGAGGGTCTGATGCTCCCAATAGGCTGTCTGTGAAGGGATACTTATTTCTCTCTCTTTCTCTGCTAAGAGATTTTAACAAATCTCGGAAGAAAGTCTCTGCTGACTTTCAATTGTTTCTTTCACAATTTCTGATGTTTTATAATGTGGTCACCGTGAAAGTTGCATCGCCTTTAAAGCGATCCAATTGAATAAAGCAGAAAACTTCTTCTTTACCAAGTCCTGTGTTGAACAGCAGTGAAAAGTTGACCGCTTTTCCTGTTTAACCTTTTCAAAATTAGATCTAACTTGTTCGCGTATCCATTTCTGGATCTGCAGGCTGGTACAGAGTTACCTCCCTTTAGGCTTTTTTCAAATTTCCCTTGTTTTAACCTAATTTCTTGGTTAAAACTTGTTTAAATTTCTAAATTCTTTCTTAATAAATATCAATTCTACACTTTGGCCTTAAATCAAAGTGTTTCCCTTCACAGATATCCTCTTGGGGTTGTCAGATGAGGGTAGTCTCCCATGCCAACAGAAGCTACCATTCAGAGAATGGTTTGCTTCTTAGTTGGATACCATGGGTTGACAACTCTCGCCATCAGTACCACCTGACCACTGATGAGACACAATAGTGTCGAAACACGTGTCTGGTCTAAGTACAAATACAATGGTCCTCCTCAGAACTAGATTACCTTGCGATACGTCCCCCACAAAGGGACTTTGCTCTGTAAATCTCGGTCCCCCTTGAGGAGGGTCTGATGCTCCCAATAGGCTGTCTGTGAAGGGATACTTATTTCTCTCTCTTTCTCTGCTAAGAGATTTTAACAAATCTCGGAAGAAAGTCTCTGCTGACTTTCAATTGTTTCTTTCACAATTTCTGATGTTTTATATATATATATATATATATATATATATATAGAGCATAACCTACATAGCGCGTTGCGCAAGCACACAGCAAAA
>NC_090254.1:5068135-5085635 GCF_037325665.1 Littorina saxatilis | reverse complement strand
TCTGTCAGGAGTCGGCATTTGGTGTAAACCTGCATATATTAACCTGGTCGCTTATAAACAGATTTTGTGGAGTAATGATTTGATTCAGTATAAAGGGAAAATGTTGTTTTATTTTTATTGGAAAAATGCTGGGATTGAAAGAGTAAGTTATTTGTTTATAGTGGAAGAAAAGAGATTGAAGTCAGCAGCAGAGGTATATATACAAATTGGAAAGAATAATGCAAATATTTTATTGGATTATTGGGCATTAATAAACGCATTACCCAAAGTATGGATTAATTGGATTGAAAACAAACATAATATTGTCCAGATGGATAAGCAAATGTTTGATGGTAGCCTGTATATGATAAAAATAAGCCAAATACGAAAAATGATAGAAAAGAAAAGTGTAGATACTGCTGTAGAAAAACCTTGTGTATATAATTTTTGGTTGAGGAAGTTTGGTGTACAAGTAGATAAGGAAATTTAGACCCTTGCCTATGTTTCCAAAGAAGTGAGGTCAAGAGAATTGCAATGGAAAATTTTACATAACATATATCCAACAAATATTTTATTATGTAAAATGCAAGTCAGGGAGAATAACAGATGTTGTATATGTTGTACGGAAGTTGATTTTGTTGAAAATTTTTTTATGAGTGCATACCGGTAAAGTTGTTTTGGACGAAGATAGAAAACTGGATAGAGGAAAAGGCTGGATTAAGGGTTAAGTTTAAGATGCAGGATACAATATTTGGTTATCAAGACACAAGTTGTTGTAAAAAGATGAGAAATTTTGTAAATCACGTAATATTAATTGGGAAAATGTGTGTTGGTATTTTTAGAAAGACAACTTGTCGGGGATCAGTGTTTGTCATTTTTGAGTTTCAAATAGTAAGTAGAAAATTTGATTTGTAAATATAAGGAATATTCCCACTGTAAAGAAAAAATGTCCATGTCTCGTGAGTGTAAAATACCTCTATGTTGGAGTTAATCAAAACTTGACTAAATATAAAAAGAAGAAAAAAGACCAATGAAGAAGGATGCTTATTATAGCCTATTTACAAGAGAAAAGATTTTTTTTTTTAATTAAAAAAAGGAAAAAAGAAAAAAGAGAGAAGAAAACAAGGAAGGGTTGAAGCAGCCTGCATGCAACTGAGGTCAACAACAACAACAAAACAAGTCGCGTAAGGCGAAAATACAATATTTAGTCAAGTAGCTGTCGAACTCACAGAATGAAACTGAACGCAACGCAACGCAGCAAGACCGTTCGTAGCAACGTCACTCCACCGCCCGTGGCAAAGGCAGTGCACGTGGAATTGACAAGCAGAGCGGGGTATTCGTTGCGCTGAGAAGGATAGCACGCTTTTCTGTACCTCTCTTTGTTTTAACTTTCTGAGCGTGTTTTTAATCCAAACATATCATATCTATATATTTTTGGAATCAGGAACCGACAAGGAATAAGATGAAAGTGTTTTTAAATTGATTTCGAAAAAAAAAATTTGATAATAATTTTTATATATTTAGTTTTCAGAGCTTGTTTTTAATCCAAATATAACATATTTATATGTTTTTGGAATCAGCAAATGATGGAGAATAAGATAAACGTAAATTTGGATCGTTTTATAAATTTTTATTTTTTTTTTACAATTTTCAGATTTTTAATGACCAAAGTCATTAATTAATTTTTAAGCCACCAAGCTGAAATGCAATACCGAACCCCGGGCTTCGTCGAAGAGTACTTGACCAAAATTTCAACCAATTTGGTTGAAAAATGAGGGCGTGACAGTGCCGCCTCAACTTTCACGAAAAGCCGGATGTGACGTCATCAAAGACATTTATCAAAAAAATGAAAAAAACGTTCGGGGATTTCATACCCAGGAACTCTCATGTCAAATTTCATAAAGATCGGTCCAGTAGTTTAGTCTGAATCGCTCTACACACACACACACACACACAGACACACACACGCACACACACACGCACATACACCACGACCCTCGTTTCGATTCCCCCTCGATGTTAAAATATTTAGTCAAAACTTGACTAAATATAAAAACCAAAAAAACAAACCTGGTCGCTGCCCGGACATATGTACATACAAAGCATTACCTGTATTTACCTCAACTGACAACTTACAGTGTACATTTTATGTATGGACGTATTCATCATTCACAGACACAGACAGACACACACACAGACAGACAGACAGACAGACAGACAGACAGACAGACAGACACACACACACACACACACGCATAAACACACACACACTCACAAACACACACACACCCTCAAACACACACAAACACACACACACACACACACACACACACACACACACACACACACACGGGATTTGCCCTTTGCGCCCCCGTCTCATTGGGCCCCCACACTTATTTGTAGCAATAACAAAACGTGTCATTGGGCCCCCGTCTCTTTAGGCCCCCGTCTCATTGGGCCCCCGTCTCATTGGGTCCCCGTCTCTTTGGGCCCCCACACTTGTTCTAGCAATAACAAAACGTGTCATTGGGCCCCCGTCTCTTTAGGCCCCCGTCTCATTGGGTCCCCGTCTCATTGGGCCCCCACACTTGTTCTAGCAATAACAAAACGTGTCATTGGGCCCCCGTCTCTTTGGGCCCCCAGCACAATAAACAAGCCTGAACGGTATATTCTGTATTTCAGCAATGCAAAGGTACAACCCCTCCACGTTAAAGGCACAGTAAGCCTCCCGTAAACCATCACAGACCCTCCCTCGGCCATCCCATCTCTAACCCTGAACCCACCACCCAATTCACCCTCCCTCGGCCATCCCATCTCTAACCCTGAACCCACCACCCAATTCACCCTCCCTCGGCCATCCCATCTCTAACCCTGAACCCACCACCTAATTCACCCTCCCTCGGCCATCCCATCTCTAACCCTGAACCCACCACCCAATTCACGCACACCAGTCTTTCTGTCCAAACAATGGCGCCTGCAAAACATGGGGCACACGTCATCAGTTTCCCCGCATACTCAAAAACAGGTGACGTGTTCGTTTCCGTAGGATAGTTATAGCCGTGACAAAATATATGTATCTTCCTGACGTGTTTTTCAAGCAAAAATTTTAAAAAAATGTCTCTCGGACAATGTTTAGAGTTTGGCTTATCTGTCAAAATCACGTTTGAGATGTCCGTGTTTGAGTTAACTATTTTTTGACAGAGTTTGGCTTATCCAAATTATAAATAGTCTTACAAAGAGGGGGTCTAGCGGGGAATTGATTTTGGTTTTGAGATATCCGAGTTTTTTGCTTAAGCGTGTTTCGTTTAGGCAAGTGCGGCTGTACACACATTTACGCAATCCAGTAATGGGATGTAGACGCAGCTCATTACTTTAGATTATTTAAATTCGTCAGCTTTCGACGGACTGGTAATACTCACAAGAAGGCCGGCATGCCTAAATCCCCCTTTGACCTTTAAATGACATTGACCCTGAAAGGTCATAATATGTAGACTTGGGGGCCCAATGAGACGGGGACCCAACGAGACGGGGGCCCAATGAGGCGGGGGCCCAATGAGACGGGGGCTCAAAGACATCTTGCCATACACAAACACACACACACATTTTTTTTCTGCTTTTTCTGTTGTTTATTGAACGGTGGATTGCCTGTTGCAGCCAGTTACCCAGGACATCAGCTGACGCCCAACAGGCAGCGAACGGGTTAACGACTCAATAACCTGCACAAGGCCAATGACAATGCCACGGACTCAGGAAATCATCCAATGGTATTATCTCTCTATCCACATTACGAAACACTCCCGCGCACCCCAATTGTTCCATCATCATGCCAACTCTTCCATCTTTATCTCGCTTCCGTAGTTGGCATTCGGACGCTGTCCCCGCTACCAACATATCGACGGATGCATTGTAGATTACTGTTGTTAAATCATGACTTCTTCAATTGGAAGAGTGCTTTTGGACCCAACGAAGGCTTGAATAGATCTTGGACATTTTGCACTGTTGCCCACACAACGTGTAATGTAAGAATGCGTATAAACAGAGCAGCAGAACAAAGGAAATGACAGGCACATTATCTAATCGTCGTATCTTTTGTTGTCGTGGCCAGAGTGGATAGTTAAATAGACTCATAACACTCAGTTTCCATGATAGATCGCGAAACATGTACGGTAAGAATTCGTGTGAAAATATAAGAGGAGAAAGAAGAAAAAAAACACAATAAAAACTAACTTATTTTGACAGGTGTCAAAACATAACACCTCATCGCGTAAAAATGTGCTCGTGACGTGAGTGGACACTTGAATAGACATGAGACAATGTACACAATAACGTAAAAATGTGCTCGTGACGTGAGTGGACACTTGAATAGACATGAGACAATTTACATAATGCCTAAAAGAAGAAAGGTGGAACGAAATTAAGAGTTGTTAATTCAAATGCAGGTAAGACTAGATATCGGTCAGGCAGAAGAGCAATACAAATGGACCGATTGACAGGTCATGAGTCTGCTCTGTCCCATCCCAACGTCTGCTTGCATGTAAACCAACCATCACAGTCCGATATTGCGACTGATGTTAAAGGCCACTGACATTACGTGATCGGGAAATCATGCTGAATATAACCACTGATAGCAATTCAGCACGTGTTATAATCCCTGGTGGGACCGCAAACTATCAATCACTTCAATCACTTCAATCATTGTCTGAATTGCATGTTATTAATCAGTAATGCATGAGAATGAATGGCTTGGCAGATAGAATCAATTCACTGCTTTGAATACTCATTGTAACAAACATTCAACTGCGCGTTTCATGCTCAGTAACCTATGACATATAACGACAACATTGGATGTCGGCTGTGTCGTCGAGTCCACTTGGCTAAAATGTGTTGTCCGACTGATATGAGGGAAGCAGCTGGAAACTCGTACAGTTTTAAAGTTCAAGCTAAAACAGAAACGCATTCCTCCGTCAGGGGGATGAAAACAACAAGATCCAAATATGACATAATACCACCCCCCCTCCCCACCCCCCGCAAAATACAAAAACATATACAACAACACACACACTGTGACACACGCGATAACAAAAACACACACACAATAACAACACGCTTAGTACACAAGCTAACGCGCGCGCGCACACGCGCACACGCGCACGCACACACTCGCGCACATGCACACACACACACGCACACACACACACACACACACACACACACACTACCCCCACCCAACAAAGCACCTAAAATCAACAAGAAAACAAAAACAAAACAACACATACCAATAAAAACAAATAAAGACCGTGACCTTGGTCGTCATACTTTGGGTTTTTTAACTGTGCGCACGTGCACCGTGCAAATGAAGGTTAAATGACAGCGTGCGGCGAGAAATGAACCTCCATGGATTACGCTAAACACAGGCGAGGAAATGGAACGCCATGTCTGCTTGGCCTCTCATTACTCAGGTGAGCAGGGTCAGCTTGTCTCTGGGTTACGGGGGAATGGGTTTTCTTGTAGGACTGTTGCTTACTTTAATTGTCTTGATCTTTTCTCTTTGAGGCTATTTCTGTCTGTCTTTCTGTCTGTCTTTCTCTCTCTGTCTGTCTCTGTCTGTCTCTGTCTGTCTGTCTGTCTGTCTGTCTCTCTGTCTCTCTCTCTCTCTCTCTCTCTCCCCCACCCACCCCCTCCTCGCTCTCTTCCTCTCGTACGTTTTTGTCTTTTTGCCTGTGTTTGCGTGTGAAAGCTAAGTATACGTAGGCTGTTCCATAATTATTTAGAATCTCGGAAACGGAAACACATACCAACAATCTAACCAGGCCATTTTCTAGACCAATCCTTCCCCAGCCGACACCCAACTGGCCATCCTCTCAAATGTTCTCATTCTGGCCTGGGACCACGTGACATCAGCTATACCTGGTATGGCCCTCGTGAAGGCTCGGACAGAGTGTTCAGGGGTCTCTACCCGTTTGTTTGTTTGTTTATTTGTTGCTTAACGTCCAGCCGACTACGCAGAGCCATATCAGGACGAGGAAGGGGGGGATGAAGGGGGCCACTTGTCAAGCGATTCCTGTTTACAAATGCACTAACCCATTACTTGTGTCCCAGCAGGCTTTAGTAAAACTAAATTAATACCTACTGGAAGATTACCAGTTTCCAGTATGTTAAAATAGGCTTAACCTATCTACTGCTGGACTTACATCAGAACACTAACAGATTAAACTATACATGAATCGCGAGACAAGCGGCAAGAGAAGAGATTTTTGGAAAAAATACAGGTGAATGAGCAAGAAGGCAGAAAAAAGAAAAGAATTCATGAAGAAAAAGAGAGCATGACAGGAAAGAGGAACCAAGAATCTACCTAACAGCAAACTAGAAAGCTCCTGCGGTTCCAAAAACAGGAGGGGCCTTTAATTTCATAACCGCAGTGCCCCACTGCGGGAGTCTCTACCCGTGTTTCCGCGGCTATTTCTTGAAATTCAAGAACAGGCTGAACTAGCATGGGGAGATTTCAAGAACATAGGGTGGATACAACCAGCAGCAGTGCTCCCTTTGGTGCCAACAAATATGTTGTCTCAAAGGCAGTATAGACAGGTGCGTTGTCATGTTACAGCATAAGCCCTCGAATACCCGTGTTTGGACGGTGTTTGTGCCAAACCTCGAACAATTTCGAACATTAGTGGTGGACACAGCAGTCAGACGTGACTGTATGCCTGTCGTTAAGAGTCACAGTGTTTAAATGCCTTGATCTAGCGACGAAAGATGCAAACGATTTTTTAGGGCTTCTTGTTATTTGAACTTGGCAGGGGTTGGGTCACCCGGTTAAACACCCGAACAGACGACAGTTGTTTGGTTTCAGAGTGGAACTAATTAATCCAGGTTTTGTCACCACTGACAATATTCCATGTTGATTTGGACAAGCCATTGCTAATGTTTTTCAAGTAATGCTAGGCAACACTCTGCCCTACCCCTCTTTTTCCCGTCACTGGGTCCATGTGGTACCCAACCGGCAAATCGCTTTGAGGCCATTAATATTTGTGTAAGATCTTTTCAAATGCAGAGCTTTTAATGCCAAGGGCATATTGCATCTCCCTGATTCTAATTACGTGATCTTCTCTTATCATCTGTTCAACAGCGCCAATGTTTTCGAGGATAACGGATGAAATGAGTAGACCAGAGTGGGTATCATTTTCGAGGCTCCGTCTACCCGGTTTGAAATTGCTGTACCAGGTTTACACCACGGCTCTAAAAAGAGCGTTCATCCTAAAACATTACATCACACTTTCATGCAAATCGGCCTCTTTTAACCCTTATTTTGTAGTTATTGTAAGTTATCGGTCCGAAATCGTGAATTTGAGCTTCATGACGCATTTTCATACATTGCGCGGTGAGTAACTTCCCGAGTCGACCATATGAAAACGACATAACTCTGGAACTTCATTTTTTGTGTCAAGCCTCATGATAGTCTATTTCTTGACAGCATGACTTTGTATTTAACGCAATATTGCCAGGAGCCTGGAATCTAAATAATAATGGAACAGTCCTCGTACATCCCACATTAACATAGTTTTAAGCATTTTGCAATCTATGTTTCTAAATATAGAAAATAATTGTTGGTGCCCCTCGTACGAAGCACAGCCAAACCAATAAATATATGCAAAGAACTTTATTTTGAATCATGGTAGACAGATTGAATTTTACAGTACGTACAACAATAAGCAACAGAACGATGTCAGGCATGGGACAAAGAGAACCTACAAAACACGTTCAACAGTTCAGCATACACCACAAGATACTGCATGCACTCATTAACACGAAGACAAAACACCCAAAAGCGGAAACAAAATCCATGAGTCACAACACATGCTACTTTTGGGGAGCCAAGAGGCACTTTCTTCCTTTACGTAATTTGTTGTGAAAGGGAGCATACATTGTTGACAGCAAAGTCAGAATTCTACGCGAAGCTGTGAACGTAAAACACCCTTAAAGACTCTCAGAGACGACATGCACGCCGCTGTGACCGGTATCATAATTATGTGATCATTTCTGCGAAAAGAGACATGATTGGAGAAACGCGGGGTTAAAGTTGGAGCAAAATGTAAACAAACTTTGCTGTTTATTATAAAGTCGATATACTCCAAAGACCTAAATGATTTCGCTGATACACCACCGATGATGGCTAATTATGTATACCCACTGCATATTTACCCCAATTCCTGTCATGCGAAAGTAGCAGATTATGTTGAATACGCCTAATACACTAAGAGACTATCATCTTACACACACATAGAGATCACACCATGCTCTATTTCTAACTTGCACTGAATCCGAATCCCCGGAGCCTTTGCTTGTTTAGCGGGACAACGTAAGCGGGTCGAGGGTGACACAGACCATACCTATTGAGCATGGATTGCACAATGGACATGTGGGATGTCTATATATATAGCATTGTCACACAAACAAAGACACAAAAACAAAAATATACGAGAGAGAGAGAGAGAGAGAGAGAGAGAGAGAGAGAGAGAGAGAGAGAGAGAGAGAGAGAGAGAAAGAGTGAGAGAGAGAGAGAGTGAGAGAGAGACAGACAGACAGACAGACAGAGACACAGAGAGAGAGAGGGAGGGAGAGAGAGACACAGAGAAAGTCAGAGAGAGAGAGAGAGAGAGAGAGAGAGACAGAGAGAGAGGGAGAGAGAGAGTCAGAGAACCAGAGAGAGCGAGAGAGAAAGAGAGAGAGAGAGAGAGAGAGACAGACAGACAGACAGACAGACAGACAGAGACAGACAGACAGAACACACCCATTCACGTCCCAACCCACCGCATCTCTCACGAAGCGGCACATAATGGCTTACCTGATTCAACGAACAAAGACATTTTTGAGAAAGATTGCCATACTCTAGAAAGAAAAACAAGTCGCGTAAGGCGAAAATATAACATTTAGTCAAGTAGCTGTCGAACTCACAGAATGAAACTGAACGCAATGTCATTTTTCAGCAAGACCGTATACTCGTAGCATCGTCAGTCCACCGCTCATGGCAAAGGCAGTGAAATTGACAAGAAGAGCGGGGTAGTAGTTGCGCTAAGAAGGATAGCACGCTTTTCTGTACCTCTCTTTGTTTTAACTTTCTGAGCGTGTTTTTAATCCAAACATATCATATCTATATGTTTTTGGAATCAGGAACCGACAAGGAATAAGCTGAAAGTGTTTTTAAATTGATTTCGACAATTTAATTTAGATAATAATTTTTATATATTTAATTTTCAGAGCTTGTTTTTAATCCAAATATAACATATTTATATGTTTTTGGAATCAGAAAATGATGGAGAATAAGATGAACGTAAATGTGGATCGTTTTATAATTTTTTATTTTTTTTTACAATTTTCAGATTTTTAATGACCAAAGTCATTAATTAATTTTTAAGCCACCACGCTGAAATGCAATACCGAAGTCCGGGCTTCGTCGAAGATTACTTGACCAAAATTTCAACCAATTTGGTTGAAAAATGAGGGCGTGACAGTGCCGCCTCAACTTTCACGAAAAGCCGGATATGACGTCATCAAAGACATTTATCAAAAAAATGAAAAAAACGTTCGGGGATTTCATACCCAGGAACTCTCATGTCAAATTTCATAAAGATCGGTTCAGTAGTTTAGTCTGAATCGCTCTACACACACACACAGACACACACACACACGCACGCACATACACCACGACCCTCGTCTCGATTCCCCCCTCTACGTTAAAACATTTAGTCAAAACTTGACTAAATGTAAAAACCCACCTTAGAATAGCTTTAGACAAGGTGTGATAAATCTGGCCCGAATTCAGGTCCATCACGTTCACACTAGCACATCAAACCCGACATCGTCTAACGGATCAAAAGGCATTCGATGATTGTCGGGTCGTTCCAGTCCACGAAGCGATGATCTGACTCCGATTCAGAGTGCAATCTGTCATTCTGAACATAATTATAACCTTACAACATCAAACGGACGATCATCCTGACCTCAGGTCAAAATGAGTTCGGCTCATTATCTCCCTGACAGGATGCCTTGAGTTTCTTTGTCTGTCAAGGAAACCGATCTTTTTTTTACATATTTAGAGCTTTGTGTAATGTGACATGGATGTAAGCAGATTCGCGATCGTCGATAATGATTTTTCATGGTGTTTTGTAATTTTTAAATTACAGAGGAATTTTTTTATTTTAGACAGTTTCAAGCGAGCTATTTTTCGCGGATGTATTTACTGTGCAAACAACTCTAAATATGGCATAAGTGTCACGTGATAATCTACCGTTTGGTTTCGGCCCTCGCTGGAGCAGACGATTTTTGGCTCACGTAAGTGTAGCCTATGCGATCGTAACTTTGTCTGTCTGTGCGTGTGTGTGTGTGTGTGTGTGTGTGTGTGTGTGCGTGTGTGCGTGTGTATGTCTGTGGTAGAAACTTAAACATTTCGTCATTTGAAGACGTCACATTATGGCGTAAGAGGGTAAGACGTCACGCGAAGGAATTACTGAAAGTCTCGGTCATTTTGGCTCATTATTTTGAGCGGGCCGAGACTAGTTGAAAGACACTGTGGCGGAAAAGAGAGTTATCTTTTCATGTCTTGGCGTCTCAAATCTTATTAGTCAGAAAGCGCATGCACGTAGTCTCGACCAGCGCGTGGTGTGCTTCTTTCTGAGTACTTTACATCACAAATTGTACTTTACGTACTTGATGATGACGTAAGTTAATTGTATGTGTTCTATTTCGTTGACTGAGCACGGCCGGTGTAGGATCCGATCCGGTCCCCCCTCTGAAGTAGTCCTCCGGGGGACCAATTCGTGGCAAAAACTGCTCTATAATGGTCCCCCCTTAGACATCCAGCCTCGTTTTTCTTAGGCATTCAAGCCATTTTCAATCTATATCTTCGTCCGGTATTATGTAGTGCACAGACAGCAATCTCTTTGTTTGACTATATTTTGCAGAAAATAAAATAGATCTGATTTATAATGCCGTTCAAAAGAAAAATCACATGAAATAAAATGAATAATAAATAAATACTGATAAGAAGAAATGAAAGCAGTCTCTGATTCTTTCCTTTCTTTTCTCTGAAATTGCCGGTAACATTACTAACATTGTAACAAGAAAAACGAGGCTGGATGTCTAAGGGGGGACCATTATAGAGCAGTTTTTGCCACGAATTGGTCCCCCGGGGGACTACTTCAGAGGGGGGACCGGACCGGATCCTACACCGGGACCAGTTGGCGTGAGCGCTGGGATTTCGAGTTTCATTCGACATGTCAATGCATCGCAGTATGAAATAATACAGGTAGGAGGTTAGTCGATATCGACCAAAGTCGATAAGTGCATTCTTCACTATGGTATTGAGTCTGATTTCGTCGTCCATCTTGAATCAAAAAGCACTCTTCTTACAACAACAACAAAAACTTCGTTGCGAGCTACGGCGAAGCTTCGCATGTCAAAACTTGAGAAGCGATGTTGGGGTCAAAGTACCACGCCGTAGCTGCGGGTTTTTGGTATTAAGACTTTGCGAAGCTTCGTGTAGTCGACTACGGGCTCAATTAAGGACAGACTTAAGTAGGCTAGATCTAGATCTAGTGTCTCGCTTTCTTGCACAGTGTCACCTATGCTTACTGTGTGTGTGTGTGTGTGTGTGTGTGTGTGTGTGTGTGTGTGTGTGTGTGTGTGTGTGTGTGTGTGTGTGTGTGTGTGTGTGTGTGTGTGTGAATGTGTGACGGAGTGATTGAGTTTGTGTTACTGTTTGTCGATTTCTTACGTGAGCCTTGAAGGCTTCGCCTCTTGTTTTGACAGTGATGCAACCATATATTACGGTCTCCTTCCGGCAGCAGTCCCAACATTTCGACTTATTTTGAGCTTAGAACGATGTCTTTATCATAACTGTGAAGAGCAGAACGGAGATCACTGTCGAAGTCGGCCAATCTGCAATACACCAGTTAACAGTTCCGCGGCCATTTTAGATCTCGCACATGCGCACTTCTCTTATTGCGAGTTCCGGGTGATGCGCACATCGTTTTTCGGCATGTTTATGTCTTTTTTCTTTTCCGGTTGATTTCACCGCATGCGCAGATCGTGTTATTCGCCCACGTTTCTACGCAAGGGACACTACTCCGGCGCATTACTCCACCCGTTGAAAGGGGGAAACATTTTCTTCAGTACAAGTGGTCTTTATGAATAAACAATTAACAAGAAGGACGTTGTAAATTCATTCAATGCAGATAAAATAAGAAATATGTTTGACGAACTTGTTATGTTCTTATTCACATGACAAAATATGTGAAGATCGAGAGATGTTATTAAAAAACCGTGTTCTTCCAGGCAACTCGCAAACAGATAACCGCTGTGTATTTCACCACAACCCAACGCAAAGGAAACATGACAAACTAATATTTGGCATACCTTTTTGCATTCATTGAACTTTCCCCAATAAATTCGGCTCACATCAGTCGTACTAAAAGTTTGTCAAAACACGACACACAGACGATAACAAATGCCCACCTGAATGGTGATTCGCAACCACACACTAACGACCGTCGAGGCACGTAATGAATTTTGCAATCTTCCGACCACCATTTTTTAAGTCGGTTACTCCCATTACTGCAACCAATAACACAGCATGTTGACGCCATCGCTAATTTGGATGTAACGTGAGGTTTTTGTTATAACGTAGAGGAAAACACACCGTCCCGTTCAATTGCTACCATCACGTTGAGCAGACGATGCAGCGGTTGCTCGACCGAAATTTCTCGTCCAACCAGAATCGCTTTGGGTATCACGTGAGTTTTCCTTCTTTGTACCATGTAAGTGCCGAAACTGTTAACTGGTGTATCATTTTCGTCTCGCGAACACTGCTCGTGAACATCATATAGGAGATCACTCTGTATTCTTTTTTTGATAGATTCGCGAAGGACTGTAGCGTTCGGTCAGAGAGACAACTGGCGATAGCCGTGGAGCGAGGATTATCAGAATAACGGACGATAGTATGACTACACACACACACACACACACACACACACACACACACACACACACACACACACACACACATACACACATACGCGTACGCAAACACATACACAAACGCATACGCGCACACACACACATTCACACACACACACACACACACACACACACACACACACACACGCACGCACGCACGCACACACGTACACGCACATACACACATATATATAGCCACACTTGGTAGCAATCGGAACCAAATATCCATTAGGCAAAAAACCAACAACAGCATCAATGAGATTAAAAGACTGTCAAATAAGCTAAACTAGACAGACGCACCATGTAATACAGGCTGTATCGAGATCACAAACCCCACTTCGTCAAACAGACGAAAAACGGAAGGAATGAAAACAACACAATACCAAATTAACCTTGGATGATTCTTTTGTGCCACAAAGTAATTAACAGACTGACTTCCATTTAGAATGCTACACGTCATTCGCAACACATAAAACGTCGCATCATCAAACGGACAAAACATTAACCAAGACGAAGCGCACAATGTTAGACAAATCCCTTTATTTTTTGTGTCACTGCTTGAAACAAAGCTCACAAACTAATAGTTTGCAGACAGTATTGAAAATCGTAAATTGTCTAAAAGGAAATCGTATTGGGGGAGAATAAAACGACCACATAATTTGAATCTGGGACCGTTTTGCACTAAATGCAACCAGTCCAGATAGGTGGGGAAGCAGTCGTCATCGGCAAGACTAAAGGCCTGCCATAGTATACACTGGACTAAAGGCCTGACATAATAGAGAGATTAAGTGTACAGTTTTAGTGGTCAGTAGTAGTAGTGGTTAACTTAAAGCCATATGTACTCGATGACTATACACGCTAATTGCTTTACCAACAGCTGGAGACAGACTAAATTAAGTTCCCTGCAAAATATTGTGGTCTAGGACCCCTTAAATGTTGAGATATTTGAATTTTCATTTTGATCTGGATCGTCCTATTTATAGATTTGGCAACACATGTAACGTTGATGCAAGGGAGAGAACACCGCGGCTTTGTTGACATCCTCACTTTTTCAGAGGCTAGAACAAGCTGTAATGCATGTATTATGGTCCGCGCATGGTGACGTATCGTCATTATATGGTCTTATGGTGCGTTTGACATCGATTGTGGGCAAACTACACTTTGTAAACACGGGAGTGCGTTAGTATGCCTTTAAGGAAAATCAATCAATCAATCAATCAATATGAGGCTTATATCGCGCGTATTCCGTGGGTACAGTTCTAAGCGCAGGGATTTTTTTTAATTTTTATTTTTTGGCAATTTATATTGCGCACATAATCAAGGCGCAGGGAATTTATTTATGCCGTGTGAGATGGCATTTTGTTACACAATACATCACGCATTCACATCGCAGATCGCAGCCATTTCGGCGCATATCCTACTTTTTACGGCCCATTATTCCAAGTTGCACGGGTATTTTGGTGGACATTTTTATCTATGCCTATACAATTTTGCCAGGAAAGACCCTTTTGTCAATCGTGGGATCTTTAACGTGCACACCCCAATGTAGTGTACACGATCTATGTATGATTACGCATTCCGCTTACCAAAAACGAAACCGACAACGGCGTCTTGGCCCGTGCGTTTAGTTTCACTTTTGTTAACGTGATAGGAGGAAAGACAACTGTTGCAATAATTCGAAAGAATAGCGTCCCATGTCTGGACTCTTCAGTTGGAAAAAGAAGAAACGTCATACACGGAGCAGACGACACAGCCGAAAACAAGAACAAAATAAACGATTATTGCAATGTTGTTTGTATTGATACATCTTAATGTTTCTGTGATACATTTTAACCACTCAATTGTTGAATAGGCGCATGCAGAAACGTTTGACGTGTGCAGTATCTTCAGAAAGTGAATTCGCTGTTTGCGTGCATCTTTCTCTGTCTGCAGATTCACTCATTCCGATTCATTTCTTTGGCTGAGAATTTAGTGCATCAAACCTGCATCAAATCACACATGAAACTGACATTTGTAGCGTTAAGTTGTTCAGTAACATACTGGTTATAAAGAAATGTATGAATAAACATGCGTTCGCTGAGTTTTCACATAACATTCAGGGCTCGTTATTTCTGTCGATTTAACCACCGCTCGTTAGCAGATCAAAGGGAGCAAACGTAAACTTTGACCCCTAACCTTTGAACTGCGCACAAAATGCTGACGTCACCACATAACAAAGTACCGATAACCACTAACACTAACACTCACACTGTACACTTAACCAGTCTAATATCCACTGGACGTTGTTTCTCAAAACGTTCAAACGAATCTATCACGAATTAGCGTGCATCGCCTCGATGACAATGATAGCCTGCGCCATTATGAAAAGGACAAAACCCTCAGCAATAAGTAATCGATTACAGGATTAACAACAAACTATGGGAATCAAATGAAACTAAATAATGTAAATCCACGTCGAGTTTTGGTCCATCGCGTTTGTGGCAAATCCGTCATAAAAACAAATTCACATCAGGGAAAAATAAACACAAGGAACAACCACACATTAAGTAAAGTTATACAACATAAACACATTCAGTACAGACGACATAATTTCACTCCAGACTCCGATGAACAAAACCAATATCACTGAACAGTAACGCCAGATACTATAAAACCAACAGAGCAATTTAACAATAGGAACACGGCTTCAAGCAATCACAAATTAACACTTTCTACCCCACCTATGTTGACCAAGTTTTATTTAGCCGAGACCAGCTGTGCTGCAGCAGGTCACTCAGAATTGTAGTAACTGTGATGTAACTGTGTATCAACACGCTGGAATGCAGGCGTTAGATGGACGTTACAGGAAGCGACTGAAACTAACAGTCTGAGCGGATATGGCCGTACCTGGTCAGAAAGAGCCATATGAGTGGGTACGGATATATCCGTACCTAGGGGCCAATGAGAAAGCTATTCAATAAAAACTTACAGGTTCAATTCAGAACAGCAAACAGAACACCAACAAATCAATCCATTGCACTGAAAAAATAACGCCCCATACCATAAACCCAACACACCCGTTATCACATCATCTCACGACAGCAAAAGAGCAAAAACAAGATGCGATTTAAAACTAAATTAAGCAATACAGTAACAACTTACATGGTCAACCTGGAGCAGACAACAGGATTTCCCCTGACAAACACGTACAGATGAACACACACATTTCACGTCCATAACGTCCGACGACAACGCCGACGTGATCAAAGAGAATATCGCAGCATCGAATACACTCGCTGGGACACTGCAAACCACACGACAAAATCCCCACTAAACTTAGGCGCACGACACCCGCGAGAGAACAGTCTCGGCTATCACCCCGCAGGGGAAGTGAGAAGGAACAGCCGAGCTAAAATGTCAGACAACGCATTACGGGAAACGTGAAACTGACGACGCGCTAAAATGTCGCGTCTCGCTTATCTATTCACAATCTTGATATAGCCTTTTGGCAGACGAATATCTAAATGTTGACGGCCAGATTGTGTGGTCCGAAGGGACTAGGCCAGTCGTGTCGAGAAATGTCAAAGAGCACATTCAGGAGTGGACCGTCGCCACGAGAGCTGCCATATCCGCACGTAGTTTAGTGCCGGGCGCCATCTGGTGTGATCGAATAATTGTCTCGTCATTTGATGATGCCTTGGTTATATGACCACAAGACCCGCTAGGAACATATTTCTGGTGTTCTAACATAATTGCACTGGGACAAATAAAGTAATGATAATGATAATTATAATAATGATACAGAATGATGATCCTCCATAAAGTCAATGCAAGGACCAGATCAGAGTGGCAGGACATTCTGCTATATCTTCAGAGTCCTTTCGTAGTTACTGACTTTTCACACCAGACAAGAGCACCGGAACGTTGCGTTCTAAACTCTTTATTCTGTCTTGAAGCAGTGCATGTTTTCAAAACGTAAAACAAAAAGGCAAAGTAACATCCGCAGAGATTTTAAACGTGTTTGTGTGTGTAGGGAATGAGTTTGTAATGGAAGGACACAAATCAATAAAACAGAGCTCATCGGATCAAGAGAGCACAACAACAAACACTCTAAGGGGAAAACCTTCTCCAAGATCGCAGCGACCGATTAGACCAGTCTTCTTCAATGTCTGGGTTTTTTTGTTTCTGAAAAAAATCACGAAATCGGTCTCTTTTCAGAGATTGGCATGGCTTAAGTCTGACAGCCATTCATCGTTATCAGAGTGTTTTGTGGTGTGTTTTTTTTCTTTCAGAGTGAGATAGCCATATGCCGTTCACACTCAGGCTTCTGTTAGCCAGCGTGTCTGGTTCTGTTGTGCTGGCTTCGTTTAACCCAGTAGATGTGGATTGCAACAGTGACCACATTTATTTCGGTCTGTGTTTGACTGCTTGTTTGTCAGTGTTTCTGTTTGTCGTTGTTCTGCATTTCAAGCGCCTCGTGTTCTACGCTGTTTTCACCTTGCTTTAATCTTCACATTACTAAGCCTTGTAT
>NC_090254.1:5048992-5067935 GCF_037325665.1 Littorina saxatilis | reverse complement strand
ACCGTTCGAGTTAAGCATTGACATTAATTTTTCAAATCCGAATTTCCGGCAAAGACCCTGAATTCCCCCGACCCAGTTCGATACGCACAGTGCATGACTTGAAAGCCTTGAGCTCGATAATTGATTTTGCTCTGAAGGTCTGCCCCTAGATGCTGACGATGCCAATGCAGAGCTACCGTCACTCTGAGTACGAATTTGCCGCATTTCATTGTAAGGGGGAACAACAAGTTGTTCGGCGTGCCCCAAAAATACATTGAGGGAGACACATGTGTTTTTACTCCTTCAAAACCCTCCGGATTTGTTGCAATTCATTAAACAGAGAAAAAAGAAGTTATCTAACACGTTCCTAAAATACATGTCAGGACTGGGTGGCCGAGTGGTAACGCACTTGCGCTCGGAAGCGAGATGTTGCGAGTTCGACCCTGGGTCAGGGCGTTAGCAATTTTCTCCCCCCTTTCCTAACCTAGGTGGTGGGTTCAAGTGCTAGTCTTTCGGATGAGACGAAAAACCGAGGTCCCTTCGTGTACACATAGACCATTTAACCTGGACCGCCAACTAGCTCTCTCTCCGCTCTTTCTCTCTATTACGAGGTAGCGGCCTCTCGCATTTAGGAACCTACGCTTAAATGGCCTTTCAGAAATCAGGGGGATGTCATATCCGGTGTCGATTGTAAACATGGACGAAGTTGCCGAGGTAAGTTCTGAAAATGCTAAAATAAACTCAGCTAAAGTGCATATGGAACATGTTTTTCGATGAGTTTTGTTAAGTTTAGTTTGGAGTTTTGGAAAATCCAGTTCATTGTCACCTCCCATTGTCACAAATAACTGGAGCGTGCTTTCTTTTCACTGTCTTCGAATCGCTGGCCTTTCAAACCGGACGCTAAGCGCCCCTGAAAGTCGAGCGTCGTAACCTCGAAGGGTCACGTGACGAGTTGGCGGTCCAGGCTATTTGGTCTATGGTGTACACTACATTGGGGTGTGCACGTTAAAGATCCCACGATTGACAAAAGGGTCTTTCCTGGCAAAATTGTATAGATAAAAATGCCCACCAAAATACCCGTGTGACTTGGAATACTAGGCCGTGAAAAGTAGGTTATGCGACGAAATGGCTGCGATCTGCTGGCCGATGTGAATGCGTGATGTATTGTGTAAAAAAATTCCATCTCACACGGCATAAATAAATCCCTGCGCCTTGAATATGTGCGCGATATAAATTGCATAAAACAATTTTTTTTTAAATAAAATAAAAAAATAAATAAATCCCTGCGCTTAGAACTGTACCCACGGAATACGCGCGATATAAGCCTCATATTGATTCATTGATTGATTGATGTCAGCGTTACATGAGATTATGTTGTTGTCCCCCACTGCCCTCCCCCCCCCCACCACTCTCCGAATCCACACTCTCTCTCTCTCTCTCTCTCTCTCTCTCTCTCTCTCTCTCTCTCTCTCTCTCTCTCTCTCTCTCTCTCTCTCTCTCTCTCTCTCTCTCTCTCTCTCTCTCTTACAGCTTTGTTGCGTCAGTGCAATCTACTCTATAATTCTTAACTCATGTCAAATGAACTTACATTTTTCATTTAAGCAATGTATTGTATGTAAATTGATTATATGTTCTTACTTTCATTTTATTATAATCATGTAGCAGTAGTTTTCTTTACTTGCTTATTCTTTAGCAATTTTAGACTAGTCCCTCTTTGGGGCGAGGGCCAGATGTAAAAAAGCAGATCACTGCTTACTCTATTACCCTCGTTAAATAAAGAATTGTTCTTGTTCTCTCTCTCTAACTCTCTCTCTAACTCTCTCTCTATATCTCTCTCTCTCTCTTTAACTCTCTATCTCTCTCACTCTCTCTCTCACTCTCTCTTTCTCTCTCCCTCTCTCTCTCTCTCTCACTCTCTCCCTCTGTCTCTCTCACTCTCTCTCTCTCTCTCTCTCTCTCTCTCTCTCTCTCTCTCTCTCTCTCTCTCTCTCTCTCTCTCTCTCTCTCTCTCTCTCTCTCTCTCTCTCTCTCTCTCTCTCTCTCTCTCTCTCTCTCTCTCTCTCTCTCTCTCTCTCTCTCTCTCTCTCTCTCTCTCTCTCTCTCTCTCTCTCTCTCTCTCTCTCTCTCTCTCTCTCTCTCTCTCTCTCTCTTTTAGAAACATGTTCAATCAGAGCATTACTGCAAAAACGATTCGAATTTAACAATCCATTTTAATAACAATCAACGTTCTCTGCTGCACTACTGCCAACCCTAAACATCCCAAGGAGTTCTTTGTGAGATCACAATATCAAAGGTCAGCGACAGAGATTCTCATTTCCCCCTTCAACCAATCGGAGATCAGCATTGCACGCTAGCGTAGATTTGAACCTCGGCAACCCTTACCGCGAAAAGGATACAAACAAATCCGCCGAACCATGCGTTGCCCTGGGGGAAACCGCCCAGATGAGATCAGCTTGTCCATCACCTCTCTCCGAGCCCTCGAACAGAGTAGGATTCAGCCGTTCCATCATTCTGTAAGCCCAACGAACGGGAAAAATCCAATCTACCAGCATGTATCACTCCGCAACCTTTTCCCGCTGTGCTCCTGCTTCCGCAGATGATTTTGGGATTTATTTTTTTCCTCAGTCGGATGTTGACACTGACACCATAATGGAATCATTTGAAAGTAATATGCGCTTTTATGGTATTTAAAAAAACAAAAACCTGTTCACACAACAAATCAGAAAAATGTGCTTAATTCTCAGGCGAGTGTTCTGCGGGGCTCATTTAAATAAAGCACCTCAGCTCCTAAATAAAAAATTGAGAAAAATTAATCCAAAAAAAAATCAGATTTTGGTTTCCATTTTATAGTTTTAAAAGACCACCTGGTTGTGCTTTCAATAAAAACAAAAAACACACGCACAAATAAAGCTAGATTGTGCACCACTTAACCAAACTCAAATGTTTTGTGCAAGCTAAAATTGTCGGACCTTACGGTGTGTTTGATTGTAATTATCAATTATTCCTGACGAATGGCCGAAGCATTCGACTAACATAACGGAAATGCGCAAATGGATAAAATGTGGAGGTTTGTTTTCTTTTGCTTTTGATGGTTCATTCACAGAAATTCGAGTGTTTATTTTCAGAGATCTAGCAAATGAAAGGGAAATGTCCCTTGCAGATAAATGTGAATGCATTTCCATTAACAGTTCACGAATCATTAGTCTGCATGTCGCCCTTTTTCTGTAGAGTTTAAATATCTCTCGAGTTGAGAATTGAAGAACAGAAAAGAGGGTAAATATTAAGAGTTCAATATCACAGTTTATTCCCCCCTCTGCTTCTTTACCTCTGTAAACTTGTAGAGCTAGTTATTTTTCGATAATGACCCAGCAACCAAACAAATCACGAGCCAGCAACAGCCTGAATCCTCGATAGTGCAATGGGTTGAGAAGTTGTTCTGTTTCGGTACTACTTTTGCGACTGAAACGTTCCGAACGCTCTAATGTACGAAGTATACATCTCTGGAGCAAACAATACAAACATACCGCATTTAAATTAACAACTACAGGCCTGAACAGGTTGTTTTCTGAATCTAGATCTGCCGTGCACAAACGTTCATCACAAGCAAATTCCCAAGGCAAGTAACTCATACTTTGTCTAGCGACAAGAGTAGTTCCCCTTCTTGTCACTCAGTTTCTTCGACAACACTGACTGCAATCCGACGGTCAGTTTTCAACAATATTTCATTTTATAAACAGATCACACGCAACCAAATGCACACATCTCATCAATTTAAACAACATAAAGCGGTTTCATACACTATTTTCCCCAGAAAACTGAACTTCATACAGTAATTAACGTTGGAACACGGATGCAAATGTTCGTCTGCTAGTCCCATTTTACGAAAGAACATTATCCTAAGCGATACTAAAACATAAAAAGAACACACAATATCTGTCTGTACCGCCACAGCAGAATAACAGCATATCTGTGTACTTGATTTTTAGTCCAAAACAGGGAAACTGACAAGAAGTGTTAACAGAATGGAATAATTTGCACGGAACTATACAACCGCGCATTAATCGATCGCCTGCGCAGGTTGACTGGTTGAGTAATTCGGATTCGATCAAACTTTCGCACAAAAACTCCTGTTTTCTTTGAATAACTGAAGACAGGAGGAATAAAGAGGTTACACACCCCGTCTCAGTGATTAATTAAAAATAATGGTCTCAGTTCGCGTTCATGAAAAAGCTCGCTGAAGCTCGCATTTTTCATGATCCGCTAACTTCGACCATTATTTTTAATAATCACTGAGACTCGGCATGTAACCTCTACATAAGGCACACGCGAATAAAGGTACTCGAATCCAGAAATGTAAAACAAAAAAATATTGACTACGTCTATATACTCCCTTGTCCCCGGTTAGTCTTGGTGGTGGAAGGGGTGGATGGAGGGTAGCGCGACATTCGTTTGCGCGAGATCACATATTATAGACGTTGCGGGGAAGACGGGACCGACAACGACGACTGAACCGAGACAGGTGTGTTGTCGTTCGGCGTCATCGCTCGTACTGACACAAGTAGCGTTTGCGGGGAGAACGAGCGCCAGTGGCCTGAAGAAGAAAACTCCTGGACACCCGAACGAATGGTTTTGACACGACTTGTGGAGGCGAAGCCCCTCGGGGCATGTTTTGGGTGATGGGGAACACGCATTTCAGTGATATGAATTATTCGTCTTGCACCTGGGTCGTCCAGGTCTGTGACCTAATAAAAAACAAAACAGCTGTTGCGTGTTAGCCCATACATTTTGTGTGTGTGTGTGTGTGTGTGTGTGTGTGTGTGTGTGTGTGTGTGTGTGTGTGTGTGTGTGTGTGTGTGTTTGTGTGTGTTTGCAACAACATGTATATTATAAGCGTGTATTTTACCACATAAAACATAGACAAATCATTCCTCAGAGACGATTCTATGACATTTCTGTAAAGGTTTTCGAGACAAAAAACAAACCGAATACAGCTAGTATTCACTACAAGATTGACATTACAAAATTGAAACGTACGATTAACATTAAATCATAACAATTAAAGAGTTAAACGCAAACATTGAAACCTAAGACATAATAACATTACTGCCATTTTGAGCAAACATTTCCCAATAAATCAGCTACAGCATCGTAGTAGTGTCAAGGTAAAAAGGGGCAATCAGCTGACAACCGAGGTCGATGAATTACGCTTTGCGTAAGACAACTTCTAACGTTTCCATTGAGAAAAGGTTACACGACCGTTGTTATCAGGGGACAAAAATCCTTTCTGTATTGTCTCGTTCTCTTTTTGTTTTAATTTGAATGCGGTTGACATTTCGCAGAGAAATATGAACATCTCACCTTTCTCAGAAGCAATACATGTTTTATATTAGAGTGGATCATGAATGGAAGACAGTTTTCATCTCACTTTGAAACGATAGGTCATGACATTTGATCACATGTAATAATTGTGAGCGTTTTGAAAAGTTTATAGCTTCAACCTTCATTTGTTCTGAACTGTTAAAGACATCGGTGTTTTTTTGTAGAGGAAAGATAGGTGTCGTAATGTATTTGAACTAAGACATATGTGACCCTCCACCACGGAATGAGTCGCATGTCACCTCGCGCGGTTCTGCGCTAGGCTTAATATAAGTCCGGGGGGAGGGGGGGGGGGGGCTCTGGTAACAGTGTGAGGGTCACATTAGTCACAGGCTTATAACTCAAACAGTTGTCCCTCTTTTCTAAAACGGGTTTCACCACTGGATAGAGCATAAACAAACTCATTAGGAAAATGTAAACACTTGACAATCATGCAAAGGTGACATGCGACTCATTCCATGGTGGAAGGTCACATATGATACGCCAAGGTTTACTTGTATAATGCTTATTTTAAGCAATCCTAAGTACAAAACAAAGGTTAACATGATGGTGGGCTAAATACATTAACTCCTTGTTGTTGTTGTTGTTGTTGTTGGTAGTGGTGTTGGTGTTGTTGGTATCCCCTCCTGTTAATTGTTTAATAAATGTCTTTGATGACGTCACATCCGGCTTTTTGTGAAAGTTGTGGCGGCACTGTCACTCCCTCATTTCTTCATCAAATTGATTAAAATGCTGGTTAAGCAATCTTTGACGAAGCCCGGACTTTTGTATTGCATTTCAGCTTGGAGGCTTACAAACTAATTAGTGAGTTTGGTCATCAAAAGTATGACAATTATAATTAAAATTACATTTTTAGAAATCGATTCAAAAATGCGGTGAGTTCAATGTCAGTCTCTGAGTTCGACGTATTGACTGAATGTGGTAATTTTGCTTCATGCGATTTTTTATTTTTTTTGGACCTCAGTTGCATGCAGGCTGCTTCAACCCTGAGTTGTTTTGCCTTTGTTTCTTTTTCATTTTTTTCATTTTGTTTTCATGCGATTTGTTTTTTCCTTTCAGATCAATGTCGAAACACACATACAAGAGCCATGCTACAGCGTTCCAACGTTTGCTTGCCTGTCATCATATTGGAAACACACAGCTTCGTCTTCCATGAGGCCAAGAACTCGGAGTATGGATTTTCTATTCACAAAGGATCACTGTCTTGTGATTCATAAACAAATAAGGAGAAACGTCCAGAAGACTTGTTATTCTGTAATCGGAGAGAAAGGTCACAGATATGACAAGCTTTTTCGTGCATTTTATTTTGCACCAAAGCGACTGGTGTAGAATGTTTCTCTCACTTGGAGTGAAAATGCTAAACATCATTGTCGCCATACGTTTACATTGATGTGTGTGTGTGTGTGTGTGTGTGTGTGTGTGTGTGTGTGTGTGTGTGTGAGTGTGTGTGTGTGTGTGTGTGTGTGTGCGTGCGTCTGTGTCTGTGTGTCTTGGTGTGTATGTGAGTCAGTGTGTGTGTATGTGTGTGTGTGAGTGTGTGTGTGTATGTGTGTGTGTATGTGTGTGTGTGTGTGTGTGTGTGTGTGTGTGTGTGTGTGTGTCATGAAGTGGATTATAGTGCGAATAAAGGAGTTACTTTGATGTATACGTGTTCTGCCCTATTTAATTACACTGACTCTTCACTCTTCACACTACACACTTCAAACACAGAATTTGGGAGGATACAGACTTATTAATTCCTCACAAATTACAACACAATTCTTCACCTCAAAACATCAATACCAATCAACTTCTCGAACACACAGTTCACACAATCTTATCGCAATCACTCAACGCATGTGATTAAATGATATAAAGAAACTATCTCAATAATAGCTTACTGCACAAGATAAGGCGTTGACAGACACTCACGAGTTCGTATCACGTCTCACTCAATGCATGCCGTCAATTATATATCCTTGTGCCGCTGAATCTATGTAGATAATGATTTCCCAGAAACACACTCTCCTTGTAAATGCTATTATGCATATTTCACACGTTCCTCCCCGAGGAACACTCTTCCCCAATTAGTGAGTAGCACCGTCGTTTCTACGACTGGTAACGATGGAGACTCCCCCGTCTAGCCATCTCTGCGCCGATGTGGTCTCTCCCTCCACCATCGCTCCGCATTTTCCCGTGGAAGGTCCGTCCCTCGTACACGCCATGGAAAACTCCTCATGGAAACTTTTAACATAGGGGAGGAATCGAGACGAGGGTCGTGGTGTGTGTGTGTGTGTGTGTGTGTGTGTGTGTGTGTGTGTGTGTGTGTGTGTCTATGTGCGTGTGTGTGTGTAGCGCGATTCAGACCAAACTACTGGACCGATCTTTATGAAATTTTACATGAGAGTTCCTGGGAATGATATCCCCGGACATTTTTTTCTTTTTCGATAAATACTGTTGATGACGTCATATCCGGCTTTTTGTAAAAGTTGAGGCGGCACTGTCACACCCTCATTTTTCAATCAAATTGACTGAAATTTTTGTAAAGCAATCTTCGACGAAGGCCGGACTTCGGTATTGCATTTCAGCTTGGTGGCTTAAAAATTAATTAATGACTTTGGTCATTAAAAATCAGAAAATTGTAATACATTTTGTTTTATATAAAACGATCCAAATTTACGTTCATCTTATTCTACATCATTTCCTGATTCCAAAAACATATAAATATGTTATATTTGGATTAAAAACAACCTCTGAAAATTAAAAATATAAAAATTATGATCAAAATTAAATTTCCGAAATCGATTTAAAAACAATTTAATCTTATTCCTTGTTGGTTCCTGATTCCAAAAACATATAGATATGATATGTTTGGATTAAAAACACGCTCAGAAAGTTAAAACGAAGAGAGGTACAGAAAAGCGTGCTATGCAGCACAGAGAAACCACTACCGCGCTGAACAGGCTCGTCAGTTTCACTCCGTTATGCACAAGCGGCGGACTGCGGTCATTGTGAAAAAATGCAGTGCGTTCAGTTTCATTCTGTGAGTTCCACAGCTTGACTAAATGTAGTAATTTCGGCTTACGCGACTTGTGTTTTGTTCCCAGCCCGCTACACGTTACGTGAAAAGAAAACAGGCCAAGTACTCGTCATAATCCCTATCGCAGCATGCAGCGCCGCTGACTCTGCGCAGGTGTAATTTGCCCCTAACCAGTTTTCACGGGAAAGACTGTGTCTTTTATGTATCAGAAGTGTCATGAAAAAACACATAAATAATGTGTAAGGTTTACCCTTTTACCCTGCATCGTTTAACCGACATCGACAAACGAGCTCGATATAAAACTGGCAGTGCGTGTGTAAAACATACACCAATGACTCCCCTCTTTGATACATGAGTGCAACCTCCTACCACTCAAATGGCCTCCAGGGGCGAGTTCGTCGCTGTTTTACTCGGGGATGTTTTCTCTTTCCGTGGTAAGCAGTCTGGAAGGGGAGTCATGGGTGGTTTTCGGTCAGTGTGTTTCGTTGCTTTGATTCGATCTGAATCGAGTTTGAAGTCAGGGTAACAGTTTTGATCATGGACTTCTGTTTTTGTTTCCTGTTCATTGGTGGTTATTGTGTGTATGTATATGTTCTTATTTGTTCTCTTCTTCTTCTTCTTTGTTCATGGGCTTGAGACTCTCACGTTCATTCATGTTTTTGCACGAGTGGATTTGTACGTGTATGACCGTTTTTACCCCGTCATTCAGGCAGCATACGCCGATTTCGGGAAAGCATGCTGGGTATTTTCGTGTTTCTATAACCCACCGAACTCTGACTTGGATTACAGGATGTTTTCCGTGCGCACTAGGTCTTGTGCTTGCGTGTACACACGAAGGGGGGGTAAGGCACCAGCAGGTCTGCGCATAGGTTGGCATGCGAGATCGGAAACATCTCCACCCTTAACCCACCAGTCGGCCGTGGCCGGGATTTGAACTCACGACCTTCCGATTAGGATGTCTTAGCAACTACGCCCCTGCGCCCGTGTAATATGTGTTCGTTTGTTTGTTGATGTTTTTCTCTTTACACCCCCGGTATAGGGGTGTGTATAGGATTCGGTCGATGTGTTTGTTTGTTTGTGTGTTTGTGTTCGCATATAGATCTCAAGAATGAACGGACCGATCGTCACCAAACCTGGTGAACAGGTTCTATACATTCCTGAGACGGTCGTTACAAAAATTGGGACCAGTCAAACACACGGTTAGGGAGTTATTGGTGGATTAAGATTCTACAAGGACTTATAGAGGGACATATTAATGGTCAAAGGGAAATAACCTTCTCAGTTGGTGGCAGTGAGAATGGTAAGGACGGGGGTGTTTTTCCTACCTCGGAGGAATTTCTTGTTTTTTGTGTGGTAACATTGTGATTGCTTCTCTTGTTCGTTCAAAGACCCCCTCTTTTCGGATGTTACCCCTCATCATTCCCGTCAGTCCCCCTCTTTACGGCCAGTGGAGTGGTGGATTTGCAAGCAGCTGAATAATGGATGACCTGCATCGGGTTTATGGTGGGCTCACAGCGTACGGTGACAGTCAGCGCACGTGTGACACGCAACACACATTTAGCAGACATGGGGGAGGTGTAGCTGACCCACTGGGGACGTTTGTTTGAGAGACAGAAAGATACACATCGAACTCACACACTTGTATTTGTTTGTTTGTGTTGTTGTTGTTGTTGTTGTTGTTGTTGTTGTTGTTGGTGGTGTTGTTGTTGTTGGTGTTGTTGTTTGTTTGCTGATGTGTTTGTTCGTGGAGCTTTTCAATTGTGTTTGTGTGTTTTTGTTTGGCGGGAGGGTGTGTTTGTGTGTGTGTGTGTGTGTGTGAGTGTATGTGTGTGTGTGTGTGTGTGTGTGTGTGTGTGTGTGTGTGTGTGTGTGTTTGTGTGTGTGTGTGATTCCTTTCGTCTATATTTGGACTCATGTTGTTCGTAAGGCAAAACAAAAATAAAATAGGTGTGGTTAAGGTAGCATAGGCCAAAAAAAATAGGGTAGGAAGGTAGGCAATCACTTTTTTTTTTTTTACTTTTTTTTTCTAATGTGTACAAGTTAAACCTACTTGACAGGGAAATAAGTGTGCTACTCGAGCTCTTTCGCTTTCATTGCGTTTTCTGCACTTTTTTTTTTTTTGGGGGGGGGGGGTGGTTTTTTTGACAAATGTAATAAAAAGTTATAGGGTCGGCCCCTAAAAATAGGGTAGGTTTATTTATCTATTTATTTATTTGGTGTTTAACGTCGTTTTCAACCACGAAGGTTATATCGCGACGGGGAAAGGGGGGAGATGGGATAGAGCCACTTGTCATTATTGTTTCTCGTTCACAAAAGCACTAAAATAGGGTAGGTCGGATTACCGTAACCACACCTATATTTGTTTAGGCCTAACAGGTTATCTCTCTCCTGTCTTCCTAATTTTCTTTGTCAACGTTTGTTAATATCTCAACTTGACTGAATGTTCTATATGTACATGCACATTTGCATATTTGAGTGTGTGTGGTTTTGTTTCCAAGGTTCTTGGTTTATGTGTCGGTTCTCCTGGTTTGTCTGCTTTTCTTTTCTCTGCTTCTGTTCGTCTGTGTGTCGCAGGGTTGTTCTTCTTGGTTTCATTGTTTTTGTATTTCAAAGAATCATATACTATTAATTTAGCCACGGATACGCAAACTATTGATTACAATTCTGCAGGCATTATGGACGACTTTTCTTATAGTCCTTTTATACTGACACTTTAGATGCTCGTACCGTCTTTGTGTGTGTGTGGCAAGTGGCATACTCTCATACCAGTTTTACGTCGATATGATTGTCATGGTATATGTCAGTACGAACATTCCGCCTTCTCCCTTATTTGTAACCTTCCACCACGAAATGAGTCGTATGTCACCTTTGCATGATTTTCATATTTTTACACTTTCCTAAAGAGTTTTTTTATGCTCTATCCAGTGGTGAAAACCGTTTTAGAAAAGAGCAATAACTGTTAGAGTTATAAGCCTGTGACTAAGGTGACCCTCACACTGTTACCAGACACTCCCCGGACTTGTATTAAGCCTTGCGCAGAACCGCGCGAGGTGACATGCGACTCATTTCGTGGTGGAGGGTCACATTTGTTCGACTCTAGCACGTTTAGGATTTCATTGTCTTCCATCGTCTGAGCAAGAGCTGCTTTTTTCCCCAGGTATATTTCGCATCTCTTGGAAGCTTGAGCGGTTGTTATAGCGGGAAAACATATAACATTGCATGGGGAATAAGCAACATTGCATTATGTTACTCAGTATTTTAAAAGAACGACACACATGCCAGGCAAACAGACACCTCCTACGTAGTGTCAGGCCATAGTTATTTTTTCCTTGTCCAAAACATCATAATTCTAGTTATTCAATGTGCAATTTTCTTTGACTTTGAAATGAAGCGTGATGCCTTGACTTATTTATGGCTCGCCCTTGGTACCAGACTTTTGACCCAAACAAAGCACTGTCAAAGCGCCGAATGCCTCTGTGAAGGAACATTCCTCCTTGTAAAAAACCACTTCGGTTCACCATCTTAACTCTGGCCAGGCTTTACGTGATAAGACCATTGAGACCCCCCCTCCCTCCCCACCTGTCCAACCTCTCTCACCCTCCACGCCCACCCCGACCCCCACATATACACATTGACACATACCAAAAATTAAAGCGCTGATCGTTTGCTGTGGTGAAGTTGATGGTTATAAACTTACCTTTGGGAAAAGCCATCAAATGGGTTTTACGAATTTAATTCATTAAGCGATTTCTACTGTGTATATATAGAGCAGCTAAGCTGTTAATTGTTGGTATGCAGCCATAAGGATGGGTGGTCATATCCCATGTCATAAGGATGGGTGGTCATATCCCATGCCATAAGGATGGGTGGTCATATCCCATGCCATAAGGATGGGTGGTCATATCCCATGCCATAAGGATGGGTGGTCATATCCCATGTCATAAGGATGGGTGGTCATATCCCATGTCATAAGGATGGGTGGTCATATCCCATGTCATAAGGATGGGTGGTCATATCCCATGTCATAAGGATGGGTGGTCATATCCCATGTCATAAGGATGGGTGGTCATATCCCATGTCATAAGGATGGGTGGTCATATCCCATGTCATAAGGATGGGTGGTCATATCCCATGTCATAAGGATGGGTGGTCATATCCCATGTCATAAGGATGGGTGGTCATATCCCATGTCATAAGGATGGGTGGTCATATCCCATGTCATAAGGATGGGTGGTCATATCCCATGTCATAAGGATGGGTGGTCATATCCCATGTCATAAGGATGGGTGGTCATATCCCATGTCATAAGGATGGGTGGTCATATCCCATGTCATAAGGATGGGTGGTCATATCCCATGTCATAAGGATGGGTGGTCATATCCCATGTCATAAGGATGGGTGGTCATATCCCATGTCATAAGGATGGGTGGTCATATCCCATGTCATAAGGATGGGTGGTCATATCCCATGTCATAAGGATGGGTGGTCATATCCCATGTCATAAGGATGGGTGGTCATATCCCATGTCATAAGGATGGGTGGTCATATCCCATGTCATAAGGATGGGTGGTCATATCCCATGTCATAAGGATGGGTGGTCATATCCCATGTCATAAGGATGGGTGGTCATATCCCATGTCATAAGGATGGGTGGTCATATCCCATGTCATAAGGATGGGTGGTCATATCCCATGTCATAAGGATGGGTGGTCATATCCCATGTCATAAGGATGGGTGGTCATATCCCATGTCATAAGGATGGGTGGTCATATCCCATGTCATAAGGATGGGTGGTCATATCCCATGTCATAAGGATGGGTGGTCATATCCCATGTCATAAGGATGGGTGGTCATATCCCATGTCATAAGGATGGGTGGTCATATCCCATGTCATAAGGATGGGTGGTCATATCCCATGTCATAAGGATGGGTGGTCATATCCCATGTCATAAGGATGGGTGGTCATATCCCATGTCATAAGGATGGGTGGTCATATCCCATGTCATAAGGATGGGTGGTCATATCCCATGTCATAAGGATGGGTGGTCATATCCCATGTCATAAGGATGGGTGGTCATATCCCATGTCATAAGGATGGGTGGTCATATCCCATGTCATAAGGATGGGTGGTCATATCCCATGTCATAAGGATGGGTGGTCATATCCCATGTCATAAGGATGGGTGGTCATATCCCATGTCATAAGGATGGGTGGTCATATCCCATGTCATAAGGATGGGTGGTCATATCCCATGTCATAAGGATGGGTGGTCATATCCCATGTCATAAGGATGGGTGGTCATATCCCATGTCAAAGCCTGACCACATCTGAGATGGCGAGTTGAAATGTGTCACACGGGAAGTACTGTGCCGTGATTGATTTCACAGTCAAGTGCCGGTGTCACGAACTGAAAACTCTGCCTGAACAATCCTTCTCATTGCGGTCAATGCGCATGCGCTAACATGGGGAGATTAATCAGGTCGTGAACAACCTAACCCTAACCCTAACCCTAACCCAAACCCTTACCTAATCCTAACCCTAATCCTAACCTTAACCCTAACCCTAACCCATGGTTCGTTCGGTCAAAGGGTCGCATTTTTTAAGTCCAAGATTGGCGCATGCGCATTGACCGCAATGAGAAGGATTGTTCAGCAGAGGTTTCAGTTCGTGACACCGGTGTAGCACGAGAACATTACTCCCCACGACAGGTGTACTCCCGAGTAAAAATGTCGTCCCCTCACGAAAAATGTACTCCCCCATAACACGAGAAAATTAATCTCCACGAAGGTGCACTCCGAGTAAACAGTCAGTTTGCGCGACATCCCATTTTGGCGCCATCCCCATTTGCCCCCATCCCAGTTTTGCGAAATCTTAAAAGCCAAGAGTCGTTTTACTACCAAGTCATACCACTAGCGCGACATCCCATTTTGTCGCCATCCCATTTTGCCCCCAGCCGGTTTTCGTAACGAGTAAATTGTTCGTGGAGTAACTTGTTCGTGTTACACCGGCGTGCAGCTTCGCGTGCAAGCTGCGTGTTTGCACATTGACAAGCATGCAATCACCTTTCTCATATTCTCTGTGCAAAACAAGCCCTGCCGCCGGTATGGCCATTTTTCATCAATATTCTGACCTGAGTGGGTGGCTGCACGAGCGATTTGTGTGTGTGTGTGTGTGTGTGTGTGTGTGTGTGTGTGTGTGTGTGTGTGTATGTCTGTGTGTGTGTGTGTGTGTGTGTTCGTGCGTGTGTGCGTACGTGCGTACGTGCGTGCTTGTGTGTGTGTGTGTGTGTGTGTGTGTAAATGCGTGTGTGTGTGTGTGTGTGTTCGTGCGTGCGTGTGTCAGTGTGTGTGGAAATGCGCGTGTACGTGTGTATGTGTATATGTGTGTGTGTATGTGTAGTAGCAGTAGTAGTAGTAGTAGTAGTAGTAGTAGTAGTAGTAGTAGTAGTAGTAGTAGTAGTAGCAGTGGAGTAGTAGTAGTAGAAGCATTAGTTGCCAAAGCATACATGTCCAAGCGCGCGCACCTGAAGAAAGGAAGAAACCGTGCGATCGAGTTGTCCTGAATGTCAGACCGATTGCCAATTCCAGCTGCGTCCTTATTTTGTTGGTGAGATTTTTACCGGTGAAATACCGAAATGTTGTCAATTGTTTAAAACTTTGACTTCACTTGACTTAACTTTACTCCCAATTTTCAATCCCACACATTTTCCCTTTTTACATTTAGTCAAGTTTTGACTAAATGTTTTAACGTAGAGGGGGAATCGAGACGAGGGTCGTGGTGTATGTGTGTGTGTGTGTGTTTGTGTGTGTGTGTGTGTGTGTGTGTGTGTGTGTGTGTGTGTGTGTGTGTGTGTGTGTCTGTCTGTCTGTGCGTGTGTGTGTGTGTAGAGCGATTCAGACTAAACTACTGGACCAATCTTTATAAAATTTTACATGAGAGTTCCTGGGAATGATATCCCCGGCCTGTTTTTTTCATTTTTTCGATAAATGTCTTTGATGACGTCATATCCGGCTTTTTGTAAAAGTTGAGGCGGCACTGTCACACCCTCATTTTTCAATCAAATTGATTGAAATTTTGGCCAAGCAATCTTCGACGAAGGCCGGACTTCGGTTTTGCATTTCAGCCTGGTGGCTTAAAAATTAATTATTGACTTTGGTCATTAAAAGAAAATTGTAAAAAAACAACATTTTTTATAAAACGATCCAAATTTACGTTCATCTTATTATTTATCATGTTCTGATTCCAAAAACATATAAATATGTTATATTTGGATTAAAAACAAGCTCTGAAAATTAAAAATATAAAAAGTATGATTAAAATAAAATTTCCGAAATCGATTTAAAAACAATTTCATCTTATTCCTTGTGGGTTCCTGATTCCAAAAACATATAGATATGATATGTTTGGATTAAAAACACGCTGAGAAACTTAAAACGAAGAGAGGTACAGTAAAGCGTGTTATGAAGCACAGCGCAACCGCTACCGCGCCAAACAGGCTCGTCACTTTCACTGCCTTTTGCACTAGCGGCGGACTACGTTCAGTTTCATCCTGTGAGTTCCACAGCTTGACTAAATGTAGTAATTTCGCCTTACGCGACTTGTTCTTCTATCCCGGCTCTTCTCCCCCTCCCACTACCAAAGTCACACACGCTACCATCCGTATACTAACTGCCATGGTAAAGACTACCGCGTACTGGATGAGCGCGCAGTGTTTATGGTGCTTTAATGGCCACGTGTTCATTGTTTGTCCCCTGTCCTATGACGAGCGCTTAGTCGCCCGATTACTCTCTGGTCGATAAGTCTGTTTGCATCCCACACCGCACCGCTCTAACTGTTCAAGACTTGGGATGGCTTGCTGCTAATACGGTCATTCTGTGGCTCTTACTTCCGAGATAACACTTTCTGAGTGTTTTGTTTTTGGGCGAAACATGAATTCGTTTTTGTTTTTGTTTTTAGTCAGTTAGTGAGCGAAGTGTTTCTTATCAGAATCCTTTACATTCAAGCCTAACACTTGTTCAATTAGTATCAACAGTTTATTATATAGCTTATTTATTACGTTATTTTTTTGTTTTGTTTTTCAGGACCTGAGATAAGTAGAAAGCTACATGACTGTGTAATAAATAGAGCTTAAACAATGACCACGAGTTGATTACTGGAAAATAAACCACGAGTGGGTATTTGCAGCCGCGTGGTAATTCACGAGTGTGCGGAGCACACGAGTGAATTACCAAGCGGCTGCAAATACCCACGAGTGGTTTATTTTCCAGTAATCAACGAGTTGTCATTGTTTAAGCTATTTATACAACGAACAACACGGGTCGAACATGCAGTCATGCAGACGACATTTTGTAGGCAATTTCATTTCAGCCTAATCACTCAGAGTGTCAAATGCGCGTCATTCAAATAGTCCCTATTCTTTTACTTTATTCTTAGTCTCCGACTCGTCGGCATTATACTTGTCTCGTTTAAATATCGGACCCCATTGCTACGATTACAACACAATAGCGTTTATATAGCTATTCTGACATTACATTCTGTGTTAAAATCATGTTTTTGTCAGCAGCAAGTACCAGAATGGTCCATGTCGTTGATTGCAGACGACGGTTCCCTTTCCGCATGAAGCCACGGAAATAACCGAACATTGAAAAACCCACGGACATGTATTACGGAGAAAACTCGGGATAACCGGATGTTTAGCATTACGTCAATATGCTGGGAATCATATGACGTCATGACGTATCATGCTTGCCTACGTAGATTGTATACATGTTCGAAAGTCTGACTGTTGTGATCGCGTGGTGAAGACTGCGGTAAATCTGTAGATGATAAGAGAACAAGGATTGTCTCAGAAGAAACGACTAAATGTTTCAGACCGGTAACTTCATTTCAACATTGCACTATAAAATGGACGTTCTATGTGACAGGAGAGTTTGCTGATTTTGTGTTAAACATTGGAGAGATCGTCTGCTAGAATCAGAGATAGGTCGCTTCAGATTGCAGCTTCTGGAAATTTGCAAGGTTTGTTGCCTGTTAAAGAACTGGATTTTACACGTAATGTATGTCATGTACAGTAAGCAACAACAAAAACACACACAAAGCAAATGGCATCGTCTGTCGACTTGTCACAGAAAGAAACCTGGCGAGGTACATGCGTGTACTTCATACACGTCAGCCATTGTTGTTACAGTTTTGAGTCAACATTGTACGTATTCTTCCGCAACAGGGTCCAATCGTCTGGGTTTCAAATGTTCTAAAAATAAATTCTAGTGTTGATTATTTTTTAGCCCTCTTTATTCTTACTTCGAATAATCCACGTGTGATTTTTGGGTTTAATCAAAGTAGTTCGTTCTAATTTCTCACTTGTCTAAAAATAATCAACTAGATTTAATCCACCCCTCGGTTGCATTGCAGGAGTTGTATAATTGATATTAAACAACCACATCAAACGTGATGTTTTCACAAATACACGTACGCCTTCTTCTGTCACAGGTTGTGAACGATGTACACCGGAAGGGCGGTACGGTATACGTTTTTTTTCCGCATGGCGATTTCATCGGTCAATTACACCTGCAGGGCCGGACTACCGGGGGGGTTATGGGGGTTGCGCACCCCCGCACCCCCTAGCCTAAACATGTACCTCACTTATTTAAAAAAAAATTATTATTGTTTATTTTTGCCGTTTCATGCAAGGAGCGACCATTTTCCTATCTCAGAATATGACCTACCCATAAGCTTCAGGGGGCGAAGCCCCCTGACCCCCACAAGGGGCAGAGACCCCGCTAGGGGGAACATCCCCCTGGACCACCACTGGTAACCCCCCCTCCTCTTAGCCTAGTCCGGCCCTGCACCTGGGTCGATATGTCCCCCGCTTGCCGGTTCGTGCGTATATATATACTCAGTGCAAGGACGATCAGTCACCAGCAACCTACGTCAACAAATGGGGGTGATATATTTTTTATATCACCCTATCAGCTGTGTGTTGTAATCAAAGCAATCGAGTATGAATACGATTATACGTGTAATACGTGTATGCTCCAGTTAATCGCTCTCTGTTACTTACGCCAGTTTGGTTTGGGAATCTGGACATGGTTAATTGGGACGTCAATGCTGGCACCATAAGTGTAGGTCAGCTCTATTCCAGTTGATTCGTTTGTGGTAAGTTGTCTGTCCCTTTGTAGTCGTAATAAATTTGATCAGCGGTGAACTGGTCACTAATCGACCATCCGTGGCGTCAAGAAGCGTGATGACCTGTGACCATCAAGCGGAATGGAGGCCGAGGATGTCAGCTTTGTACAGGGACCTAATTATGCCATAATCTGTCTTATCGTGATGATACATGTTGTGTAACGCCCTCACGGTTAAAGCTGTTGTCTATGTATGACTATACCCCCCGCGGGTTAGGGGGAGTCCCATATTGGTTGGGACCAGAAAGAATTTACCCGATGCTACCCAGCATGTCGTAAGAGGCGACTAACGGTTCTGTTTCTTCTCTTCTTTTGTTTTATTTCTGCCTTACCAGTCCTTTCACCTATATTTCCTTCCAAGAAAACTCTCCCTACTATTCCCTGC
>NC_090254.1:5031492-5041492 GCF_037325665.1 Littorina saxatilis | reverse complement strand
ACCAACCAAAAAATAGCGGAGGAATGAAGAACGGAAAAAGCAGCAAACGGTGCGAAAGAAAGAGACCAGCCGTCCGCAGAAAGGGCGTCTTCAACCTCTCACCAGTTAATCACCATTGTTAATGAGGCCACTTGCACAATCAGTCGATCACTTACCCTGGCTAGAGGCGAGAATGGATTGTTTAGTGGCTACTATTTTCCGCTAAATACAGGAGCCAACAAGCCGGTATATAGAATCAGGGTGTGATGAGAGAGGATTATGCTCCAAGAACAGTTTGTAAACTTTGCACAGGTGGTGAGCAGTTGTCAGCTTTTCTCAGGGAGCTAATTTGTCGTGCTTTTGTTTCTCCTTCATAGGAATTTTGAGGGAGGATGCTCTGGAAAGGTATCGCTTAAATATATTAAGATTGATACACCAAGACGACTACCTATGACATCGTCATAATTTGCACCACTCAGACACGGGCACTGACCGATAGACGCCTGACGTACTGATAGAGACAGATCTAGACATACACACACACACACACACACACGCACGCAAGCACGCACGCAAGCACGCACGCACGCACAAACGTACACACACACACACACACACACACGCATCACGCATCACGCATACACACACGCGTGTATGGCAATGTAATATAAGTCTAAATAATATATTGTTTACGTAAATAAATCATTATTTACGTAAACAATGAATTATTTACGTAAATAATTCATTGTTTACGTAAATAATGATTTATTTAGAAACATTGCTGATTGTTTATAAACAATGTAATATAAGTCTAAATAATATATTGTTTACGTAAATAAATCATTATTTACGTAAACAATGAATTATTTACGTAAACAATGAATTGTTTAGGTAAATAATGAATGGTTTACGTAAATAAAAAATTCTTTAGAATTGTTTTACATTGTTTATAAACAATTACTTATTTAGCACATGAGCTTCTAAATAATGATTATTTAGCTAAAACTGGTGAAAAAAACATGAAAAAGTATTCAAATAATTATTTGACAAACGGAATGCCATACGCGTGCGCGGTTACGAAGAGATTACAAAAAGTACTAGACACAAAACAACATTCTGTAAGAATAGGCTTGCTCTTGCTGAAACATTTAGGGTTTTTGCGATAAAAGAAATGACATTTTTCGTAAACAGAAAATGTCCGTTAGCTGCCCATGTAATCAACCTGCAGCTTCAATAGATCAGCACTACGATAGATCAGCACTACGATAGATCAGCACTACGATGGATCAGCACTACGATGGATCAGCACTACGATAGATCAGCACTACGATAGATCAGCACTACGATAGATCAGCACTACGATAACGATGTTCCTACACAATCATGTATCCAGCAGTGTTGGGAAGAAAGGAGCCCTTTGCCCCTTAGGATCCATTCGTCACAAATAATAGAGGTTACAACACGAGTGTTTTTTTTATATGGCTTGTATTTCAGTCAAGACCCAGCGGATGAATATCAAGGGACTCACGAGCCTCATATGGCGATATATTATTACTCTTAATATATATATATATATATATATTTTTTTTTTTTTTTTTTTTGGGGGGGGGGGGGGGTACTCATTCAGTAAGCTAGTGTGTCAATTGTTGTTTGGCTGTCAATGGGTTTGTCGGTTGTCTGAAGAGGTACGACTAATCATAACTGTATTGGTAAAAACGCAACCAGAATCCCAAACACACTTAACAAACAAAAACCAATACGTCTGACATGTTGACCGACAGACTGTCAAAATCAAAATGACAAATCAAAACGACAAATCAAAACCACAAATCAAAACGACAAATCAAAACGACAAATCAAAACGACAAATCAAAACGACAAATCAAAGCGACAAATCAAAACGACAAATCAAAATGACAAATCAAAACGACAAATCAAAAACGCATCATTCTGTTCACAGTCAATCTCTGTCACAACACTTACCTCGTGACTTGTACGATGCTTCTGATCAAGGTCAACCTGAGAAAAGGCAGAGCTACGCCGTACGCTGTTGTGTGACACTTCACGTCACCCTGACGTGTGCATTAACTGCAGCAACGTTGATGCCGTGGTATTGTCAACTCGTATCCGTCGATTTACTTCACTGTCAAGCATGTGTGCCGCACTACCTGCAGACAGAAACCCGTTGCGTTAGCAACAAGCAGTGATTGAGTTACATTGCGCCTGCACTAAGCAGAAATGGTGATTGTGGTGGTGGGGGTGGTGGTGGTGGTAGTAGTAGTAGTAGTTGTAGTAGTTGTAGTAGTAGCAGCAGCGGCGGTGGTGATTGTAGTAGTAGTAGTAGTAGTAGTAGTAATGGTAGTAGTAGTAGTGGTAGCAGCAGCGACGGCGGCGGCGGTGGTGGTGGTAGTAGTAGTAGTAGTAGTAGTAGTAGTAGTAGTAGTAGTAGTAGTAGTAGTAGTAGTAGTAGTAGTAGTAGTAGTAGTAGTAGTAGTAGTAGTAGTAGTAGTAGTAGGAGGAGGAGGAGGAGGAGGAGGAAAATAAATACTTGTTAAATCAGTCTCATAGACAACGCTGACTTGGAACAGTATCGTTAAAGCCAACGGACACTATAAAATCACCAACAGCAGTAGGAGCAGTAAAAGTGGTAGAAGTAGTATATTAGTAGTACTAAAAGAAAATCATAACAGAATCGGAAAGGAAAGAACAAGTTAACACATGGGTAACATACCAAGTGAAAATGTGTAGTAAGATAGGGCCACCCCTATGCGAGTGTTGTTATTTCTATAATCAGATATTTCACCAAAACCAATCTGGAAAAAAGATAACGCATAAAGCACACACATACTTGTTATCATTATGAGTTATTTCTAATATGCTGGCTGTTAGCAACTGATGACAGACATGTCGAGAAAATGGATGATCAGCCATGAGCCGAAGGCGAATGCCGATATCATTTGTGAGACAGCATATTAGAAATAACGGTTTTGTTACTGTCTATTTCGACCAAAAGAAATTTCGAAGCGACCCCGCGAATTAGACGGAACAGCCGCAATGGAAACTGGGTCACTCGTATCTGATTATTCCTGTCAGTCAAAGCATTCTCGTGACCTGGGTCAGCCAATTAGAGTCACTCACCTGACGAGGTAATCTTGAACTTTAGCGTGTTAAATTCATAGTTCATAATTCAGAGGCAGTTAAGTCTCCAAATTTGTAGAACCTGCACTTGTAATCATAACAAGATCCCTTTGAAGTTTTGGAATGAACTCTGATGAACTGTACGAATGCATTTCGTTTACATGGGTCAAAGAAGGAATTATTCGTATGAGCGGACAAGGGAGACAACTCTTTCGTGTACATGATGTCCCATGGTTGACAACGTACGCCATTTTCGATGCATTTTCGTCGATTGAACAACCAGATTAATTAATTATGCTTAAATTTGGAGCTCAATCCGTCAATTAATTTCACGACAAATGTTCTTTGGCTTGCTTACATGGACTTGTATCAAAAATAAGTAAATAATGTCACTGAATTCTGAGCTATGAATTTAACACGATAAACAAAAAGGGTCCCTGTCTAAACGTTATAACATTTAGAGGGTCACCTAGAATCCGTCCTGATTGGTCCAAAAGCCATATGGTGCACTGGAATGGTAATAAAAGGCTTTGTCATCATTTTCACGAGTTTTCATTCACAAGCACCTGGGAAATAAATGTCATGTTCCCCGGGGAATAAATCCCCGGTTACCATAGTTGCAGGAAGCCCTATTACATGGATAATCAAAAGCAAACCCAATAGAAACGCTCGAGGATTCTTCGGCTCTTTTCATTGGCGTTTCCCCAGACCTAAACAGACGACACTGCTTCGCCAAGTTCCAAATACGAACTGGCAAACTGGCAAATGTAAACAAAAAACAAAACTACCTCATCAAAGGTCATACATTTATGCTTTATCGCAAACAAATGAAATCTATCGATATGTTTTATCTTCTCACAAAGTCATGGAGTGCGTGTATAAAACACGAACGTCAAGTTTAAGTCAAACCAATTGACCCCTGACACACACATTTTGACCCGTGCACAAGACGTTGTATCGATAAACTAAGCGCAAATAAAAAAAAATAATAAAAAAGCAAAGAACATAGCAACAAGAAATGAAGACATCTGACAAAGCCGAGCAAGCAGAATGACAAGTCTAATGAAAAACAGAGAGGCAATGAGAAACAAGATCGCGATTATCTTTCCTTCGCGGCACGACGCAAATCGTTTGTGTCCTTTGACCCAATTCGTGCAGTGCTGCACGATGCAAATCTTCTGTGACCTTTGACTCAACGTAGCTTCAATATTCGATTACTAATATTTACCACTGAAAACCGAGGGGTGGAATACCGAGAGGGGCAGGGTGGTAGGGCGATGGTGAAATGTAATGAAGAGACACGTGTAGCAATAAGAGAAAACCGATTCTGCAATAACACAAACAAGAACAAAAAACCCAACACTGACCTATATGAATATTTAATCAATAATACGATCGTCTGCGTTGCAGGTGTGCAAGTGAAGGGTTGGGGGGGGGGGGGTAACTTGATCATTAATTTGTGTGTGTCAGTGTTTGTGTTCATGGACTGATTGTGAGGGAGGGGGAGGGTGGGGTGTGTTGTGTTTCAGGTTTTGGTGTGGGTATGAAACGAGCAAAACAATACCCACACCTCAAAATCTTGGAGGCAAAAAACACTCGCCGTCGCATCATTTTGTCCGCACAATATTATATGCACCAACAACCGGAAAGAAAGGTGACAATGGAAAAAGACTCATCTTTGCTTCCTGCGATTCCTTGCCCCCGACTCGAACGTCGCACGATAATCCACATAACAGATCTGTTGTGAGATGGTCAATGCTGACTGTGCAAGCAAATCACCTCGTTTGAAATACGACAATCCCATCGCTCGAATGCAACATGTGGGCACTATCGTCTCAAAGGCGCTTACTGTTGGTTTCACACACCACTCTGTAGTCGGAACCTACAGAACTTCGCATCCTCAAACCTGACATACTTGTCTCAACATTATAAACTCAAATCACACACAGTAAGTTACTTTCGCACGCCAGCTTTGAACAACGTGCTGGGGCCTCGAACATGCATTATAATAACAGAACTCGCGTTTCAAACCATGGCTCCCTGTGTTGATTTTTCACTTAATGTTGAACCACCAAAATGATGACAAAAACGATGTTTGATGGTTTGTTGCCAGATCAGCTTTTTTGTCGGTCCTCGGGGGGCATATCGACTTTTGTTTCATATTTATTGACCGCGGCCTTCGGCCTTGGTCAATAAATATGAAACAAAAGACGATATGCTCCCCCTCGGACCGACAAAAAAGCTGGTCTGTCAACAACCCATCAAACATCTTATAATATTCTCTCGATGCTCTTTATTACGAGAGGTAGTGAGCATTATTATTCTAATATTGATTATGTTTTTTTTTTAAAGTATCACTGTTGATGCTATCTCATTCCTAAGAAAACCGGCACGGTTGGCCTCGTGGTAAGGCGTCCGCCCCGTGATCGGGAGGTCGTGGGTTCGAACCCCGGCCATACCTAAGACTTTAAAATTGGCAATCTAGTGGCTGCTCCGCCTGGCGTCTGGCATTATGGGGTTAGTGCTAGGACTGGTTGGTCCGGTGTCAGAATAATGTGACTGGGTGAGACATGGAGCCTGTGCTGCGACTTCTGTCTTGTGTGTGGCGCACGTTAAATGTCAAAGCAGCACCGCCCTGATATGGCCCTTCGTGGTCGGCTGGGCGTTAAGCAAACAAACAAACCAAACCAAATTTCCAAAGAAACACAACGAGTTGTCTTTTTTTCCGTAACAGAAAAAAATACGTGCGTTTTCATTTTGTGCATTTGTCGATGTAGTCTTTGCTTCAAATAACATCTACATTGTTGTTTTCTCACAACTTTCAATCAATCAATCAATCAATTGAGGCTTATATCGCGCGTATTCCGTGGGTACAGTTCTAAGCACAGGGATTTATTTTTATTTTTTATTTTTATTTTATGCAATTTATATCGCGCACATATTCAAGGCGCAGGGATGTATTTATGCCGTGTGAGATGGAATTGTTTTTACACAATACATCACGCATTCACATCGGCCAGCAGATCGCAGCCATTTCGGCGCATATCCTACTTTTCACGGCCTATTATTCCAAGTCACACGGGTATTTTGGTGGACATTTTTATCTATGCCTATACAATTTTGCCAGGAAAGACCCTTTTGTTAATCGTGGGATCTTTAACGTGCACACCCCAATGTAGTGTACACGAAGGGACCTCGATTTTTCGTCTCATCCGAAAGACTACCACTTGAACCCACCACCTAGGTTAGGAAAGGGGGAGAAAATTGCTAACGCCCTGACCCAGGGTCGAACTCGCAACCTCTCGCTTCCGAGCGCAAGTGCGTTACCACTCGGCCACCCAGTCATAAAACAACAACAACAAAAACAACAACAACAACAGCAGCGGCAGCAGCAGCGGCAGCAACAACAACAACAGCAGCAACAGCAGCAGCAGCAGTACCGTTAGTTGCAAACAAGGTCAAAGTGAACTCACATATCAAACAAATTGTAATTATCGTTCGCGCTGTTGTCATTTACGATGTCAGAATTTATTGCAAAGCTAATAAAGCGAACAAAGCTTTCACCTCGCACAAAAGACAGAAACAGCGTGTCATTACTGGGAGTGTCAAATACCATCTGTCATGTTCTGTCCTGTAATAAACGATTATACATGTGCATGCACGTGCGGCTTCACCCTTGTCTCTTACTGTCTGCTCTAGTTTTATGTAAATATCGGTCTCTCTGCGTCCTTTTGTTTTGGCCCTGTGTCTCCGTCTCCCTTACTCTCTCCTCTGTTTGTGTGTTTGTTGATTATTTGTTGTTGTTATTGTTGTTGTTGTTGTTGCTGTTGTTGTTGTTGTTGTTGTTGCTGTTGTTGTTGTTGTTGTTGCTGTTGTTGTAGTTGTACTTGTTGTTGTGTAATTAATTCGCAGTTCAATCCATTAATTATGTTACTTAAGTTCTCAGTTTAAGCATCAGCTATGTACTATAACTATAACCTTTCAAACATTTTTCTAAGCGTTTGAATTCTGTCAAACGTTCTCTCAGCTATTTTACCCAGCTTGATCTTCATCTACCCAAATGTTATACTAGCCATTGTTAATTATAAAATCGTTATGAATGTTTTTTTTACCGAAGTAAAGACTCCGAATCAGACGATACTTGGATTATTTCCGACTCGTATTATTGTCTAACTAATCTAGTTTACCTTATCGTCACGCTCAATAGAGAAATACCTATTTCAGTGTTAGGCATTTCTGTAGTAAAACTACAGGGGAAGCTACTGGAAGGGTATCTATCATGTGTCAGAGAGTACGAACTCTCAGACCAACGGAAACCATTGCCACGGTAACGTAAGCAAAACTGTCGATCTCGTTTCTTGAGTCAGGCACTTTTTCTTTATGATACCGGAAGACTTGTTTTGAGAATGTGAATGTAAGCAAAAGGTCTTTGTGGGTTGTTATGCGGTTTTGCTGATTGAAAATATTGCTGTCAGCTCTTTATCTCACGTTCATCCCGTGGTAACAGCTCCAGATAGGCAATTTGCAACTTATAACTATAATGTGATAGGCAGATTGTTTAGAACAAAGAAAGTTTTTTGCGTTTTTCTCAAAACATCAAAATATGACATAGGCAATTGTCTTATGAGCGTAACGTTATTTTCGTGGTCGGCGATGTTCGGAGAAAAAAAAGCTTTCCCCATAAACACAATCCGGCTGTCTTCAGCACTCGTGAAAAAGTCAACAGTTTATTTAACTGTTACCAGCGCACCTGTTTGTGCCTTTAGTTGTGACTGGTTCAGCAACAAAATGCACTGACAAGTAGCTTCTGCACTGATCGTTTGTCATTTAAAACCGGAAAGGGAGAAAAGAGGAACGATAAATTTACCGATTTCTGACAAGCGTGTCTTCTTTAAATCATTTTTATGATCAGTTTCTATCTTTCTTAATAGATATAAAAAATAAAAAAAAAAGTCGCGTAAGGCGAAATTACTACATTTAGTCAAGCTGTGCAACTCACAGATTGAAACTAAACACACTGCATTTTTTCACAATGACCGAAGTGCGCCGCTTGTGCATAACGGAGTGAAACTGACGAGCCTGTTCAGCGCGGTAGTGGTTTCGCTGTGCTGCATAGCACGCTTTTTTTGTACCTCTCTTCGTTTTAACTTTCTGAGCGTGTTTTTAATCCAAACATATCATATCTATATGTTTTTTGGAATCAGGAACCAACAAGAAATAAGATGAAATTGTTTTTAAATCGATTTCGGAAATTTAATTTTGATTATAATTTTTATATTTTTAATGTTCAGAGCTTGTTTTTAATCCAAATATAACATATTTATATGTTTTTGGAATCAGGAAATGATGTAGAATAAGATGAATGTAAATTTGGATCGTTTTATATAAACAAAATTATTACAATTTTTTAGAATTGTAATGACCAAAGTCATTACTTAATTTTTAAGCCACCAAGCTGAAATGCAATACCGAAGTCCGGCCTTCGTCGAAGATTGCTTTACAAAAATGAGGGTGTGACAGTGCCACCTCAACTTTTACAAAAAGCCGGATATGACGTCATCAAAAGTATTTATCGAAAAAAGAAAAAAACATACGGGGATATCATTCCCAGGAACCCTCATGTAAAATTTCATAAAGATCCGTACAGTAGTTTGGTCTGAATCGCTCTACACACACACACACACACGCACATACAGACACACAGACACACAGACACACACACACACACACACACACACACACACACACACACCCCCCCCCCCCACACACACACACACACACACACACACACACACACATACACCACGACCCTCGTCTCGATTCCCCCTCTATGTTGACTAAATGTAAAAAGAAAAACAAAGGCAGTCTAGACATTGACAATCTTTGCAAGGTCTTTAAACATGTACGGATTAGAGAAGAAATATTCCTAATGAGAAAACGTAACACAGCAGTAAATGGACCCGCAAACACTGCAGGTTTATGTACCAAACGGCATAGTCTTATGAGAAAAAAAACATGCTTATATATACATGGAAAGGGCTCGATAGACGAACAGTTCCTTCGCAAAATTATTGTACATGGCCTTGTTGTCTCATCAGAGCTGCGTGACTCTTGATTAACTCAATGAATTTACATTTGAATGTGTGTGTGTGTGTGAATAGAATAGAATAGAATAGAATAGAATAATGTTTATTGTCATGAACCAGTAAAGTTAGTGACACAACAAACAACAAATAATAATAATGCATTATACAATGCTAAAACAATCCGTAACAAATTTGCCAAGACGAACTTGAACTTCGTCTTCTAAAAATAAGTTACTTGGATTTTTGTTAGCATATTTCATATTGATATGTGAAGCATCTTCTTTAAATTCATCCCTTAATTTAACATATTTATTGCATTTATCTAGAAAATGTATTTCATCTTCTATGACATTGCATTCAATACAAAGACGATTTTCTTTAGGGATATTCTGATGTCTTCCACTTTCAATTTTTAGACAATGTGTGCTAGTCCTTAATCTGCTTAACATTTTTCTGTGTTTATTATTCTTAATTTGTATTAAGTATGACTGCATTTCGTAAGATTTACTGATCATAGAATAAAACTTAAGTCTGGAATATGTATCTGATTTTTCTTTTGTCCAGTATCTTATATATTCCTCTTGTTGTTTTTTGTCAATGGCAAACTTTAATTTGTGTACATTTAATGTAGATTGGTTATGCCAAACGTGACTAAAACCTAAGTTACAAAGAGATTGTCTAACAAATTGTAGCCATGGCGTTTCTGTCGGATGGAGCAACATTGAGTCATATAATTGATGTATATACGAATCTTGTTTGGAGTCTAGAATATGCGCCCAGAATGCTATTGTTTGTGA
>NC_090254.1:5019362-5031292 GCF_037325665.1 Littorina saxatilis | reverse complement strand
TGCTATTGTTTGTGATAACATTTTTAATCCTAAAGGGAACCTTCCTAATTCCCCCAGTACAGGTATCCACATAGCTTTTCTATGAACTCCAAGAAGGAATCGACAAAATTTGATATGAACAAATTCATGAGGAGTTTTGCTAGATAAACATGATCCAAAGAAATGATCAGTATTTGTTTGTTTTATTTTATTATTAAACGTAAACGGATACCAGATTTCAGCGCCATATGTTAATATCGGATTTACAAGTGAATCAAATAAATGTATCATTGTGTCTATTTGCACGTTTTGATTGCTGAAAATTCTGCGGAGGGAATGTGCTGCTTTATTACCTTGTTTACTTAAATGATCTTGAGCTGTATCAAAATTTCCATTCTTGTTGAATATGACCCCTAAATATTTATATTGATCTGTTACTTTGATTACATCAGTTCCACATTTAAATATTGTGTGCATTTTTGGATTTATATGACAAAATACTATAATTTTTGTTTTTTCTATGTTAATTTTCAAACCCCACTGTAGGCAATAGTTATTTAGATAATCTAACTTATTTTGTAATCCTATTTTTGATTTTGAAAGAAGTACTAGATCATCTGCATACAGTAGACACGATATTTTTGTATTCTGGTTAATGTATGGCGAATCAACGTTAGGCATTCCATCTGTTATATCATTAATGAAAATATTAAAAAGAGTTGGGCTTAATGTATTTCCTTGATGTACTCCTTTTTTAACCAATACATCTGGTGAATATCCACCTTGCATTTGTGTGCATATCTTTGTATTAATATACATGTTTTTGATTATATTGTAGCATTTACCTCTTATGCCAGTTTTGTATATCTTAAGTAAAAGTGCATCATGCCAAACGTTATCAAAAGCTTTTTGAAAATCTACGAAACATCCATATAATCTACCATTTTTAGTATTGATAATATCGTCTACAATTTTCTTCAGAATGAATATTTGATCCATCGTTCGGTATCCTTTTCGAAACCCAGCTTGTTCTTTTATCAAAATATTCTTTTTTTCTAAAAAGTTGTTGATTCTTGAATTTATGATTTTACAAAACAATTTCCCCAAATTACTACTAAGAGTGATTCCTCTATAGTTACTCGGATTCATTGGATCTCCTTTTTTATGCAATGGTACACTTATTCCAGTCTTCCATTCTGTAGGATAGTTACCACTTGTAAGAATAATGTTGAATAGATTAACTAATATTTTAGTCATATGATCTAAACTTGCTTTTATAATTTCATTGGTTATTCTATCTTTTCCGGATGACTTCTTATTTTTCAACGTTTTACATTCTTTTTTTAATTCTTTCTCTGTTATGGGGTCATCTAAAATAGGTGTATAACAATGTGTATGCATCTTCTTTAATTCCTCATTTACTATGTATTTTCTTTCATCAGAAACTTTGGTTTCTGTTCCTATCAATTTCTCTAAATGATCAATCCATTTCATTGGATTGATTGCACATTTTTTAGTTGTATTGACTTCACCCATCGTCTCTAAATCTTTTAGAGTTTTCCACATAGCACTTGGATCGTTATTAAATTCGTCATTCAATTTCTTTACTAAATTATCTTTAAAAATCCTTTTCTTTTTTTTTAATATTGCTTTGTATTTTTTTCTTTTTGAGTAGTATTTCTGACATAAATTTACATCATAAGGGTATCTATTTAGAGCATTTAATAATGATTTTAATTCTCTCCTTTGTAAAAAACAGTCACTATCGAACCATTTTTTATGTTTTCTATTCTTTTTCGTAAAAATGTGGTTCTTGATTTTCTTTTTCAAGCATTTTTTTGCAGCCGTGTTTAGCATTGCTGTTATTTTGTCTGTTAAATTGTTAACACACTCGTCTGAGTAATATTTGTCTTCACATGTATGCATTGTTTCAATTTCGTCGTTTATGTTCTGAAGTAAATGTTTCATGTCTCGTGTGTCTAACTCCTGTTTGAATTTAACTTGTGAATTGCTGTCCCACTGATATATTATATCTTCTGCTTTTCCTTGGTTATTAATTGAACATTTATTATGTTTACAATTGATGTTAGGTTTAACATTGGCATTTTTGTTTTTGAACGGAATTCGAATTCTTAGTTCTAAAGGACAATGATCTGAATATACAGTTAAATCTTTTACTTTCATATGTATTACATCCTTGATTAGTTCCTGAGAACAAAGAAAATAGTCTACTACACTACAACCCTGGGGTGTATAACATGTGTATCGCCCACTTAAGTCTCCCAAGGACCTTCCATTAAGTATATACATGTTATTATTATGGCACAAATCTATCAACCTTCTACCTTGTTTTTGTATGACCTTATCTGAAGAATGTCTTTCATGTAGATAGTCAAAGCAATAAGTTGATGGCAAAGAATACCTAAGACTTTCGCTATCTAACTTTAGATAATCGATCAGTTCACCCGTTCTTGCATTGAAGTCTCCGCATAAGATCACGTTACCTTTGGGTATTAATTCATCTAAGTCATTCTCTAACTTGTCCCACAATTCCTCAGTAAAATCTTTTCCAAAGGATGACGATTCGGGCGGAATATATACACACCCTAAATAAATGTCGTGTTCTTTGTTATCCTTTTGAACTTTCAGCCAAATAATGTCACTGCTGCTTTTTTGTAGGATTTGGAAGTTTGAAGATATGTTTTCTCTTATGAATAAACTAATACCCCCAGAAGCACTGGTTGCATTTGTTCTTCTCTTTCTATAAAAGTGACGTTTTACAAATCCTGATAGAAATACTTCTTCGGCATGGTCCTCGTCCAGGTGCATCTCCTCCAGCATAATAATGTCATATCCACATAAAGATTGTATAACGTTATCATCCTGCAATTTGTTGGTTGTTTGTCCGTCGATTGTTTCTTTATACCCTTTTAGGTTCCATGACAAAACATTAATACTGAATGTACTACTATCAAACATGTATGGTTTGTATGAAAAGTTACCTTCGTCGTAACACTAACATTTTTGAAAGAATCGAATACGTTATTAACGAACAAAATATCTATCACGATATTATTAAAAGAAATATCTATCGCGTGGTCGTGGTTGTGGACTCCAGTTCCATGGTCTCATCATGTGAGGATGCATGAAGGCTGAATCTCTCTTTGGTGGACTATGATGATGTCCACTCCATCTTCCATTGCTCTCCCATGTTCTCTGTCTTCCCGTTTGCTGGTGTCGTCGTTCAAATGGTGGTGGGCGAGACTGGTGATGAAATTGGCGATGATAATGACCCGTATGTTGTTGGATTGGTCTGGCAGCTTGGTGTTCTGAGTGATGGTTTCCCTGCCTTTCCCACAAAATATGGTCAAGGTGTTGGCCAATGTTTCTTGCCAGGACTGCCGCGCCTTTCATCGTTGGATGTATTCCGTCTCTGTTCGACAGCGAATATACGTTTTCATGTGAGACAAAGGAAATTCCTGTCTCCGCCATGTCTGCTGCGCACACAGCATTGAATACCTCTCGTTGAGTGTTCAGATCCATTACGTTAGTTGGAATGATCTTACTCACGACAACCTTGGCTTCTTTGAATCGCTGTTTGGCTGCCTCCACACATTTGGTCATCATTTTTGCCGCTCTCTGACCTTTTTCTTTCTTGATGTCATTCACCCCGACATGAAACATAATTGCATCTGGAGTTTTGTGAATGTTCTCCACTGTTTCTTGGCAATCCTTGATGTTCACTACATGTTTTTTTACTATCTTCAGACCGTACGTTTTTTGCATTCGGCCTGGATCGACATGTTTCAATACACTGTCATGAATGAGGTAGACTGTTGGTAGAGAGTTTTCTTCCTCTCTGTGCTCTTGTCGCGACAGGTTTTCAAACACAACGTCTTCCTGATCTTCATCTGAATTGGACTCACTCGCTGTTGAATCAACAAAGTCAAAAGAATCTTCACGGCGATGTCTTTTCAACACGCTGATCGGGCTTTTGTTTTTCTTTTTTACACGAGGATTTCTTGATGACGTCAGATTGTTCGATGTTGTTGACGTCATTGCCTTTTCGGCTTCATGGTCTTTGTTTTCCATCTTCTCGTATGGCGATTTCAATGTTATATCTCTGACTTGATCAACCCTTTTATTCACCTCTATTCCTGATGACCTCATTGGTTTTGTGCACGACTTTTCTGGTGTCATTTCGATGCTGATGTCATGGTTCATGCTTCCATTCTTTTGAGGTTGGCACGTGGTCTTTGGAACCTTCTGTTTTTTCTCATGTAGTTGTTCTTTTACGGATGTGCTGTACGTAAGGATATCTGAATACGTCGTTTGAGTTGTCACATCTTGTTGTCTCGTCTTGGGGTGTGTCGACAACATGTCAGTCAGTTCCTTGATCTCTTCTTTGTGACTTCTATTTGTCAGCTGGATTTGTTCGGCCAAGTTGAGAATCGCGTTCTCCATGTTCTGTATCATTCTCTTGCCCTCAGACTGTTCCAGTTTCAAGAGCTGCAACTCATGTAGCAGGATGACATTGTTGTTTTTAATCGCATGATTGTTATCAAGAGATTCTTCTTTTTCGGTGAGGATTTCACTGACGTCCTCCACAATCTTTTCGTCCAACATCGCTTGTGCACAATCCTCGCAGGTGAACTTTCTCTGTGTTTTTACGAATAAGCACAGCTGATACACTGGTAACTTGGTGTGCATCCATGGAATCTTGCTTTTGCATGAAGAACATGTAAGTTTTCTTTGTTTAGATATTTCCTCAGTTTTTTCACCGTTGATCAGTGTTTTCACGAGTGTTTGATCATCCTCTTGACAATTCTGGAATCTTTGTTCTTGGGTTGTCAAGGGAATCGTGTCGTCATGTCCTTCTTCAACCGTGGTTTCGCTTCGGTTTTCTGCTGTTTCATCTTGAAATTCATCCTCCTCACCTACTCTAGTTTCATCTTCTCCTTCAAAGTTCTGATGCTCATTTGAAGAACCTTTGAATATAACTGGATTCTCAATTCCAGCCTGCCGCATCGCGCATTTTGCTGCGGCCAACGACTGGTAACAACGATGATTTGCCTTTGGGAATGCCGTCACTGATTTCGACGCCTCGTTCCATGTATCAAATATTCCAACAGTCCTTCCACTGCTTACAGCATAACATATGTGTGTGTGCTTACACATAACATATGTGTGTGTGTGTGTGTGTGTGTGTGTGTGTGTGTGTATGTGTGTGTGTGTTTGTGTGTGTGTGTGCATGTATGTGTGTGTCTGTGTATGTCTGTGCGAGTGTGTGTGTGTGTGTGTGTGTGTGTGTGTGTGTGTGTGTGTGTGTGTGTGTGTGTGTGTGTGTGTGTGTGTCCAAATGACTCTCTACCCGTCTGAACGGACGGATGTAAGTTGGCGTTTCTGTCTGTGCGCATCTCGAAGCTTCGAACAGGATTAATGTACTCAAAAAGCAAGTGGTGTTTTATCTGCATGTGCGTGCAAGAAAAACATAAATCTCTCTCTCTCTCTCTCTCTCTCTCTCTCTCTCTCTCTCTCTCTCTCTCTCTCTCTCTCTCTCCCTCTCTCTCTCACTCTCCCTCTCCCTCTCTCTATCTCTATCTCTCTCTCTCTCCCTTGCTCTCTCTCTCTCTCTCTCTCTCTCTCTCTCTCTCTCTCTCTCTCTCTCTCACTGAAGCATGCGTGACACAAACAAACTTGCTGCAATCAATCGTGTCGGTGAATATTTATGTGAATATAACGACATCTGCCGGTTGTCCCCATCTAATTTCTTACAATCTCGACATCCACCAAGAGCAGCTTTTACATGTCGGATGTTTTATTTTAGAATTGCCTGATCGCGATCTCACAAACAAACCAACAGACAGAGAAACAGACACATCTCAGCTAAAGAAGTATTATAACAAAAGCATCATGCACATAACAAAAGCATCATGCGTATAACAAAAGCACCATGCATATAACAAAAGCATCATGCATATAACAAAAGCATCATGCATATAACAAAAAAATCATGCATATAACAAAAGAATCATGCATATAACAAAAGCATCATGCATATAACAAAAGAATCATGCATATCACAAAAGCATCATGCATATAACAAATAATCATGCATTTTGGGACTGGGTGGCCGAGTGGTAACGCACTTGCGCTCGGAAGCGAGAGGTTGCGTGTTCGACCCTGGGTCAGGCCGCAATTTTCTCCCCCCTTTCCTAACCTAGGTGGTGGGTTCAAGTGCTAGTCTTTCGGATGAGACAAAAAACCGAGGTCCCTTCGTGTACACTACATTGGGGTGTGCACGTTAAAGATCCCACGATTGACAAAAGGGTCTTTCCTGGCAAAATTGTATAGGCATAGATAAAAATGTCCACCAAATACCCGTTTGACTTGGAATAAAGGCCGTGGAAGGTGAATGCTCGCCTAATAGGCTACTGAGCTTTACTGGCCGATGTGAATGCGTTATATATTGTGTGTAAAAAATGTCTGTTTGTCTGTCTGTCTGTAAAAAATTCCATTTCAAACGGCAGAAATTAATATGTAAGCGCCTAGGGCTATATCTAGATTAGGCGCATAAAAATGATCACAATAATAATAATAATAATAATAATAATAATAATAATAATAATAATAACAATAATAATAATAATAATAATATAACAAAAGCATCATGCATATAACAAAAGCATCATGCATATAAATAACAAAAGCATCATGCATATAACAAACGCGCAACAAAAATAAACCCTTTCATAAAGCTTGACAGAAACACAATCATACATTTGCGCGCAGGTGTTTCAATACGATACGTTCCCTTCAGCTTTTTTGTTAGCCTCTCTCCACTTCTTTGTTCCCTATACAATTACATGATCAGACAGCATCAATAGCAGACACACTGACACGGCAATTCCCCCATCTTCAATACACGGTTCTGGAGGGTTTGAGAGGCTTCTCTGTTTGCCTCTGGACGTCATAGTCAATACTCTCCGCCGACCCGAGCAATGGTTTATCACAAAGAAAAAGCTGAAGGACTATATAGCAATTGCACTGGCAAAGATGCGCTTAGCAAACACATAGGTACGTATGCAAGCGCGCGTGAGTGTGTGTGTGTGTGTGTGTGTGTGTGTGTGTGTGTGTGTGTGTGTGTGTATGGTTGTGTGTGTGTGTGTGTGTGTGTGTGTGTGTGGTTGTGTGTGTGTGTGTGTGTGTGTGTGTGTGTGTGTGTGTGTGTGTGTGTGAGTGTGTTTGTAAATTAATAACAATGTAAACACAATCCTTGGATAACGTAGATGTGAGAGACCACTATGTCCACTGCTGACCTTTCTAAACTGACAGTAAGTGCACTCTAAATCCAGATGACAGATTGCTGTGATGAAGCAGAGAGAACGGTGTGACTGGCGTGCTGGCTGGAGGCAGTACTAGGTAGGACATAGTCTTGTCAGGATAACAGTCGGTATACTTATGTTTTTACAGCGTAAAGTGTCCATAATCAATTTAATAAACAAAGCAATGTGTTAAAAAGCTCACACATAATAAAGTATAATTTTGTTGAAGTATGTATACATACAATGGTGATCGATATATTCTGATAACTTCCTCAACCTTGCATGGTTGACTTGATAAACCCAATATCCGAGCTAGTTAGCCTCCTAACGCTGTCTGTAATTAAACGCCAAATTAATTGCATATACAAAGTAATGTGTTTATAAGCACAAACATAATGAATTATGTCTGTTGATGATCTTCTGCTAACAAATGTACTCAACCTAGTATGGTTTACTTAAAAAAAAGTACCAAAACAGATAATCTGCTTAAGTTCCAAAGCTAATTAAGTCGACGTGCTTGTGAATATTTAGTTGTGTCTGTAATTAAACAGTTAATAAACTAACCTGCTTATATGAATAGCATACAACATGAATAGCATTATACAACAAATATGTTCAAGTAAACTGGTTGGGTATTCTCAGTTGGGGGGATTCAAATGCGATCATCATATGTTCACCCGTGTGAGTCAATACGATCGAATCACATGCAACGCCATGGTGTGCCTGTCTGTCTATGTAGTCCCACCAATAGACGATACTCGGGTATAACTCTGTTGGGTCTGTATGGGTTGTGAAAAAGTGGATACTTTCTTTAAGTTAGTAAACATTTTCAAATGACATTATAAGCCAGTCACTAGGGAAGAAGGAGGAGAAGACTAGCGAGGGATGTTTCTGTACAGTCACTGGGGAAGAAGGAGAAGAAGACTAGCGAGGGATGTTTCTGTACAGTCACTAGGGAAGAAGGAGCAGAAGACTAGCGAGGGATGTTTCTGTACAGTCACTAGGGAAGAAGGAGGAGAAGACTAGCGAGGGATGTTTCTGTACAATCACTAGGGAAGAAGGAGGAGAAGACTAGCGAGGGATGTTTCTGTACAATCACTAGGGAAGAAGGAGGAGAAGACTAGCGAGGGATGTTTCTGTACAGTCACTAGGGAAGAAAGAGGAGAAGACTAGCGAGGGATGTTTCTGTACAATCACTAGGGAAGAAGGAGGAGAAGACTAGCGAGGGATGTTTCTGTACAATCACTAGGGAAGAAGGAGAAGAAGACTAGCGAGGGATGTTTCTGTACAGTCACTAGGAAAGAAGGAGAAGAAGACTAGCGAGGGATGTTTCTGTACAATCACTAGGGAAGAAAGAGGAGAAGACTAGCGAGGGATGTTTCTGTACAATCACTAGGGAAGAAGGAGAAGAAGACTAGCGAGGGATGTTTCTGTACAGTCACTAGGAAAGAAGGAGAAGAAGACTAGCGAGGGATGTTTCTGTACAGTCACTAGGGAAGAAGGAGGAAAAGACTAGCGAGGGATGTTTCTGTTCAGTCACTAGGGAAGAAGGAGAAGAAGACTAGCGAGGGATGTTTCTGTACAGTCACTGGGGAAGAAGGAGAAGAAGACTAGCGAGGAATGTTTCTGTACAGTCACTAGGGAAGAAGGTGGAGAAGACTAGAGAGGGATGTTTCTGTAAAGTCACTAGGGAAGAAGGAGAAGAAGACTAGCGAGGGATGTTTCTGTACAGTCACTAGGGAAGAAGGAGAAGAAGACTAGCGAGGGATGTTTCTGTACAGTCACTAGGGAAGAAGGAGAAGAAGACTAGCGAGGGATGTTTCTGTACAGTCACTAGGGAAGAAGGAGGAGAAGACTAGCGAGGGATGTTTCTGAAACACACGGACAAGGAGCACGTACAGAAAGCTTGCCTCACTCAAAGCAAGAGTGTTCACTCTCTCACAGCCCGTACAGACCCGACTGAGTAATTTCCAGAGTTCGTCTGTTGACCAATTTCATCAACCATTTCCAACAAAAGAAAAAGATCCTGGTATTACTGTCACAGCAGCTGCGGTCCGTAAATCAATTGGGACGGGATAATTCTCGGTGTCTTATTCACTAAACGTTTTGCATATGAAAAGACACCGTAAATGTTATTGTGCCAGCCAAAGTTATACCACAGGTCTAAACGGTTTGAAATGCAAGAAAATCTATTGATGTGAGTATTTATTGTGGTAAACATACAAACACAAAATAAACAAAAACATAAACAAACCAATACATTATTGCAACGCACATTTCCTAATAATATTGTCAAATGATTGCGCCCTGCCAGGATGACTGATTGTGTCCAGTAACAGGGACACTGTCGCCACATAACAGCAGCTGGTAATGAGTATGCACCCAACAAAACTCGGGAATACAATCCGAATGTCTGGTTCCCCGACCGACCTTATTTTGTGCCGCTTGAACGTTTTTTATATACTTTAAAAAAAAAAGTAATAATGACAAAACACGATATTGCTGATCTTACAAGGAAATATGTATACTCTTGTCCGAATTCTAGTAGACACAACCCGCTAGAATTCGAAGAAAACTGGACGGAAAAAATTAATCATATTCAGAGCACAATGATTAAGTGGTCTAAGAGAAACTGCAGTATAATGGGAAAGATTTGCCTTGTAAAATCACTTTTGATCCCTCAATTAACACATGCTTTGCAAGCTTTGATTATACCCGAAAAGATCATATGTAAACTGAACTCAATGTTTTTCAGATTCATTTGGAAAAAAAGATTTTCAAACACAAAAGCTTATGAAAAGGTAAAACGAAAAGTTATGTGCCAGGAAACAAGTAAAGGTGGCCTAAATATGATTGACTTGGGTGACTTTCAAAAATCCTTTGTACTTGGATGGTTTTCGAAATTACTGCAACCAAACGAAGAAGCTTGGAAAAGTATTCCACTCAGTATGTTCTCCAAACTCGGAAAAAATCTATGCTGCTTTCAAGCAAACGTCAAACCAGCCTTATTTAAAGGGTTGGGGTTGATTACAAACAAGTTCTGGAAAAGCGTTTTAGAATGTTGGCTTGACAACCATGAAAAGATATTACCTTGCGTGAAAAAAATGACCCAGCTGGAGAATTTATGCCTATGGAATAACTCTCTAATTGCTTATCGTGGCAAGACAATGTTTCTACGTGATTGGGTTACATCTAATATATGCTATGTGAAGGATTTATACGAGAATAATATGTTTTTACCATTTCACAGGATTTGTGAAAGAGTTGGGCATAAACCAACAAGACTATTTGAATATGGGGCAATTCGCACAGCAATAGCATCCCTTTTTTTTGAAGATGAATGATAATGGAATACAAGCTATGAAGGTAATGGATTATCAAAAAATAAGTACATTTAAACCCAGGCAGTTTCGTAAATTAATGGTAGACGCTTATCAAACTGACACTATTGCAGTCAGTTTCTGGAAAAGAAAGATGGGAATTGAAATAAACAAGGACATTTGGCAGATAGCAAGCAACGCATCAAAAGAAGTAAGATTGAGACTGCTACACTGGAAAATAACTCATAACATTTATCCAACGAACATTATATTGTATAAAATGGGCATTGCTGAGAGTATTAGTTGTACACATTGTACAGAAGAGACAGATTATATCGAACATTTCTTTTATTATTGTATAAAAATAAGCAAAGTGTGGAATCTTGTTGAAGAAGCCTTCTTCACCGCTTGTTCAAAAAGAATTCATGTTGATGTGCGGGATGCCCTATTTGGCCTAGTTAAAAGGAATTCTATTTCATCCGCTGAAGCAAACTATGTCAATTTGCTGATCTTGATTGCAAAAATGTGCATAGGTATTTATAGATACGGTACCCCTTTAGAGATCGGATGTATTTTTGAAAAAGAGTTAAGTTTAAGAAAAATAATTGACTTGTGACTCGCATATATGTTGCTATCTGTGAAATTGAAATAAAGAAACGTTAGGTAACAAAAGGAGAAATGATGACGGAAGAAAATATAGGACAAAACGTATAAAAAAAAAAATAGGTGGAGAGAGAGAAGATAGAACGAGAGGAGACAGTGAGAGAGAGAGAGAGAGAGAGAGAGAGAGAGAGAGAGAGAGAGAGAGAGAGAGAGAGAGAGAGAGAGAGAGAGAGAGAGAGAGATTGGCAGACTATGGGAGAGAGGGGGAGAGAGAGACCGACAGAGTATGGGGGAGAGGAGAGAGAGAGAGAGAGAGACAGAGACAGAGAGAGAGAGAGAGAGAGAGAGAGAGAGAGAGAGAGAGAGAGAGAGAGAGAGAGAGAGAGAGAGAGAGAGAGACGAAGCAAAAAAGAAGAACAAAGAAGAAGACAGAAAATTCCGAAGAACAAAATTCAGAAAAAAACAGACAAGTCGAAGAGAAAGAAAGTGGATGCAGAGAAAGACAGACTAGGGAGTCAGTGAGTGAGAGAGAGAGAGAGAGAGAGAGAGAGAGAGAGAGAGAGAGAGAGAGAGAGTGAGTGAGAGAGAGAGAGAGATGTTGTGTGGACAAGTGTGAGAAAGAGAGAGAGAGAGAAGAGAGAGAAAGAGAGAGAGAGGAGAGAGAGAGAGGGTAAATGTAAATAAAAAAAATTAAAAACAATTG
>NC_090254.1:4984362-5014362 GCF_037325665.1 Littorina saxatilis | reverse complement strand
GGGCCAGCTTTACAAGGGCGGGGTCATCTCCTCTCCCTCGCTGCCATTGCCTTCCCTGGCCCTGAATAGGGTCAGGTACCCATTCCAGCTGGGTGGATAGTCATTTCTATAATATAGTCACACAACTATACTTGTTGATACATATATACGTGGTTAAACTTGCATTAATTTTTTGTCCGGTCAGTTGCCAAAGAATGGGACAGTGCTCAGTCATGAAGTAACTGCTTCTGTATGTTATTATTTATATCGCTCTACATGGCAATAGACGACGTTCGAAAATAAATCTGTCGGGTTTTAATTGGTTGTGAAAATGTGAATGTCCTTGCTTTATAGGGACAAATACATTTACACGTGCTCCTTGTCCACGTGTTTCCGACACACCCCTCGCTAGTGATTGGCCTGTGGAATGTTTGTCCGACACACCCCTCGCTAGTGATTGGCCTGTGGAATGTTTGTCCGACACACACCTCGCTAGTGATTGACCTGTGGAATGTTTGTCCGACACACCCCTCGCTAGTGATTGGCCTGTGGAATGTTTGTCCGACACACCCCTCGCTAGTGATTGGCCTGTGGAATGTTTGTCCGACACATCCTTCGCTAGTGATTGGCCTGTGGAATGTTTGTCCGACACACCCCTCGCTAGTGATTGGCCTGTGGAATGTTTTTCCGACACACCCCTCGCTAGTGATTGGCCTGTGGAATGTTTGTCCGACACACCCCTCGCTAGTGATTGGCCTGTGGAATGTTTGTCCGACACACCCCTCGCTAATGATTGGCCTGTGGAATCTTTGTCCGACACACCCCTCGCTAGTGATTGGCCTGTGGAATGTTTGTCCCCGTAAAAGTAAAGCGCATTCACTCTTTCACAAACCAAAAACAAGTCGCGTAAGGCGAAAATACAATATTTAGTCAAGTAGCTGCCATTTTTCAGCAAGACCGTATACTCGTAGCATCGTCAGTCCACCGCTCATGGCAAAGGCAGTGAAATTGACAAGAAGAGCGGGGTAGTAGTTGCGCTAAGAAGGATAGCACGCTTTTCTGTACCTCTCTTTGTTTTAACTTTCTGAGCGTGTTTTTAATCCAAACATATCATATCTATATGTTTTTGGAATCAGGAACCGACACGGAATAAGATGAAAGTGTTTTTAAATTGATTTGGACAATTTAATTTTGATAATAATTTTTATATATTTAATTTTCAGAGCTTGTTTTTAATCCGAATATAACATATTTATATGTTTTTGGAATCAGCAAATGATGGAGAATAAGATAAACGTAAATTTGGATCGTTTTATAAATTTTTATTTTTTTTTACAATTTTCAGATTTTTAATGACCAAAGTCATTAATTAATTTTTAAGCCACCAAGCTGAAATGCAATACCAAACCCCGGGCTTCGTCGAAGATTACTTGACCAAAATTTCAACCAATTTGGTTGAAAAATGAGGGCGTGACAGTGCCGCCTCAACTTTCACGAAAAGCCGGATATGACGTCATCAAAGACATTTATCAAAAAAATGAAAAAAACGTATGGGGATTTCATACCCAGGAACTCTCATGTCAAATTTCATAAAGATCGGTCCAGTAGTTTAGTCTGAATCGCTCTACACACACACACAGACACACACACACACACACACACACACACACACATACACCACGACCCTCGTCTCGATTCCCCCCTCTACGTTAAAATATTTAGTCAAAACTTGACTAAATATAAAAACCGACAGGGTTCTCTTCGGAATTCGTCTAATGTAAACGTCATTTGCTTAGTTAAAAACACGTAATAACAAGTAATATTATAAATAATAAAAATAATAAAAAAAGTAACACCGGGAACATTTGTTTTTGTCAGATACTTAAGATCATATTCTGGCCTGTACCCCGGGTTTAACTTGTCCTTTCAATATTGCAAACACAAACGAAATCAAAACTTGACTAAATGTAAAAAGCACCAACAAAAACACAATCAATATGAGACGAATTTCATTGCCAGATTGTGCCTGAGTTGTCCAAAATAATGTACATACACAAGAATAGCCCATACGCATGTCGATCGTTGCTGACTTCAGGCATCCATATGATAAATCAAAACTTGACTAAATATAAAAAGAGACACACATACTTGTTTAAATGTAAGAAACATTGGTGAACAAATGTATGATTAATACCACAACTCACCTAATACGTTTCATTAGAACAGGCTACCCTGATATTTAAACAGCTTAATGTAACAACGCTAAAACGTACAACAGTACTACTATTCGTCGGTATTGTTCTAAGTTCACAATGAGTAGAAACCTCATTTTTTTTACCCAGCTGAATTTTAAGCCACATGCATTTACATACCTCTCGAAAGAAATGAAAAATCTGGTGACCTTTGCCCAGGAAATTGACCACGCCTAAAAGAATTATCCGAAAATAACGGGGAAAAACATGGACAGAAAGAGAGGGAGTTTGCAAATATAAGACGTATACGTTGTCTGGTCTGAATGTGCGTGCAGATTTTCTGTGCACGGTTTGACGACTCATGAATTGCAAATTGGGCGTGCTGTGATGCTAAGTGTAACGAATATGAATAACAGACTATACATGTTGCATTGGAAAGATGCAGTGCCTTACTGGGAGAGAGAGACAGAGAGAGAGAGAGAGAGAGAGAGAGAGAGAGAGAGAGAGAGAGAGAGAGAGAGAGACAGACAGACAGACAAGACAGACAGACAGACAGACAGACAAGACAGCCAGACAGGCAGACAGAGAGACACAGAGACACAAAGACACAAAGAGAGAGAGAGAGAGAGAGAGAGAGAGAGAGAGAGAGAGACAGACAGACAGACAGACTAGACAGACAGACAGACAGACAGAGAGACAGACACATAGTCTTACCGGCAGAAACAAAATAGTGCTTTCGCAGGGTTTGTTTGTGGAACATTTACCTCTTTTCTTTGTTTTGCTTACAGCTGCACCAACAAAACATAAGTTTTAATACAATCGCAATGTTCTGCCATTTGATGCACGAAGGGGTCAACATACGATTGGAAATGGTAATTTGTCGCGCGTCCTGTTAACAACAGCTTGGGTCAACTGATAACACACATGATGGAATTGTACTGCAGATTATTTTCCCGCTGAGTGACGTTCCCAGGTGCGAGTCGTATTGATCTCTGCAGACTGTCGCGCCAGAGTACTGTCTCGAAACTAACGCGATAGTCGGACAGAGTTGCGCCCCTGGAGCGGCAGGTAGTTCCGGTTTGTGTTTGCAAAATGGAACCGCTTGACAATCCGCCCTTCAACTTCTTTACTCGCGTAGTTTGAACAGCAGACACAGTAACGTTTCCCTCCACCACTAATCTTCTCTCGTTCAGCCAATTTGGACGTACACAAAACAACCGGAACTACCCGCCGACAGCGCCGCGGGCTATGTCAGGGATGGACAACTCTTATCATGCACTTTCGTGTTGATACAATGCTATAGTATCACGTACGGGATGTAGAGTCTGAGTTATTTGGTTTCTGAAAGACGAACTAACGCAGGTATCACACGTCAGTATCTTCTTCTTCTTCTTCTTCTTCTTCTTCTTCTTCTTCTTCTTCTTCTTCTTCGTTCATGGGCTGAAACTCCCACGTTCACTCATGTTTTTGCATGAGAGGGTTTTTACGTGTATGACCGTTTTTACCCCGCCATTCAGGCAGCATACGCCGATTTCGGGGGAAGCATACTGGGTATTTTCGTGTTTCTATAACCCACCGAATTCTGACATGGATTACAGGATCTTTTCCGTGCGCACTTGGTCTTGTGCTTGCGTGGACACACGAAGGGGATTAAGGCACTAGCAGGTCTGCACATAAGTTGACCTGGGTGATCGGAAAAAATACAAGTCAGTATCAGTACCAGTAAAGTCGAAGCTGCCCTGCGACCACCTGCCCACAACGACCAACCCAACGAGATTCCTTTTGTTCTATATAATACACCTTTTATAGCGACCACCTGTCAATACCGACCATTTTAGTCGGTCCCTTAGCTGGTCGTTATAGACAGATCGCCTGTATGTCTTGTTAATAACGAATCCTGGCACTGGTCCTAAATCAGTCACACTCTTACACCAAGCAGTCGGGCCCGGTGTACACCACGGCGACAACACAGTCAAACAAAATGACAGTGCCGCGCGTTTCAACTACTTTAAATAAAATCCGATATGACGTCATTAAAGATATTTATCGAAAAAAGTCTTGGGGTATCATCTCAAAACATTTGTGTGTACTTTTTTGTGTTAAATCGATGCTGTAGTTTTGTAAAAATTGCTACACACACACACACACACACACACACACACACACACACACACACACACACACACACACACACACACACCATTACCCTTGTCTCGATTCTCAGACAAATGCAAAATCTGCTGGTATGTATACTATAGTATGCATGGTTTCCTACGTTTTGATGTTTTACGAACAGTACAGCTTAAAGGCACAGTAAGCCTCTCGCAAACCATCACATATACTGTTAGGCTTTTACACACAGTACAAACACCATTTCATTTAAACACTCACCAATTGAGAACATCCTAGGTGCCCTCCGTAAAGAGCGAACAATTTTCAAAGAATTTATTTTTGCGTGGTTTATCTTACCCCTGAGCCATCGTGAACCCGTGTGATCCAGTTTTCCCTTTTCACAATGCAGTCGTCATAGTTAGTCATTTGAATGCGACTCGACGTGAGCTTATCTACAATAGCACGTTTTTTTTATGCACGAAACAACGGCTGTGGTTCACAAGAACTCTAGCGATGGCTTTTGACTGTTGAGAGGAACGGCGATTTGCACTGATAAACCGGCCGTCGTCTGCTACGACCCTTGCGTGACCCTGCTTCCGGGCTTTTCTTTTTTTAAACTTTCACAACTTCGAATTGTTCTGATCTTGTCTTGATGAAAAACGAATTCTTTTATGATTAAAGAATGTTTGTGTAACAAGCTGTCAATTTATTATTTAGATTTTAAAAGTTAGGTCTAGCGCAAAAACGAGGCGCCGTTGTTGTTAAACGGAACAAGTCTACGAAAATAAATTCTTTGAAAATGTCTCACGCTCGACAGAAAGCAGCCAGGATGTTCCCGTTCGGTCAGCGTTCAAATGGAAGTATGCTTGTACTGTATTTAGACGCTCGGGGAGCTCTGTGATGGTTTACGGGAGGCTTACTGTGCCTTTAAAGGCACAGTAAGCCTCCCGTAAACCATCACATATACTGTTAGGCTTTTACACACTGTACAACCACCCTTTCATTTAAACACTCACCGCTTGAAAACATCCTAGGTGCCCTCCGTAAAGAGCGAGCATTTTTCAAAGAATTTATTTTTGCGTGGTTTATCTTAGGCCAAAAAAAAAAAAATTGTCTGTTTCTGGTCACCCGACCGACCCTAAATTTCGGCGCCGACCCTAAACTTTTTTTTTCCAAACTCAAAAATGTTTTTGTTTTTTTTGGTAGTAAAGGACAGGGTGAGAAAATGAACAACAAAAACGTGTGAAAACGAAAGTCCGCTGACGATTTGTAAATGTGTTGAGTGTCTTGTCTCTATGTATAGTGAATCCAGTCTCTTTGCGCGATTTTTAAAGTTAGTTTTATTGGTCTACATTTGGGGTAAACAAAAAAAACAAAAACAAAAACAAAAAAATCCCGACCTACCGACCCTATTTTTTTTAGCCATGTTACCAGAAACAGACAATTTTTTTTTTTGGCCTTACCCCTGAGCCATCGTGAACCCGTGTGATACAGTTTCCCTTTTTCACAATGTTGTCGTCAGTTTGTAATTCGCTGTGAGCTTATCTGCAATAGCACGTTATTATGTACCTCTGACTATGCACGAAACAAACGGCTGTGGTTCACAAGAACTCTAGCGATGGCTTTTGACTGTTCAGAGGAACTGGCGATATGCATAAACCGTCGTCTGCTACGAGAACCACGACCTTGCGTGACCCTGCTTCCGGGCTTTTCTTTTTTCAAACTTTCAAAACTTCGAATTGTACTGATCTTGTCTTGATGAAAAAGGAATTCTTTTATGATTTAAGAATGTTTGTGTAACAAGCTGTCAATTTATTATTTAGATTTTAAAAGTTAGGTCTAGCGCCAAAACGCACCACGGTCCGATTGTGTGAGGAGACAATCCGCAAAATTAATTCTTTGAAAATTGCTCGCTCTTTACGTAGGGCACCTAGGATGTTCCCGTTCGGTGAGCGTTCAAATGGAAGGGTGTTTGCACTGTGTGTAAAAGCCTGGCTTTCTCTGTGATGGTTTACGGGAGGCTTACTGTGCCTTTAACACGTTCCTACCTAAATGTAACTTTAACCATCAATATTTGCAGTGTTCCCTATCAGACAGTGCATTCTACACACGGTAAATCAATCTTGCAGAAGAACAAGCTGCACAGTCTAAACTCTACACTAAATAATAGCAACAGAAGCACACATGGTACACGCTTAATAGCAGTCACCATGTGTGCTTTTTTTACAAGTAGAATAATATAGTTTCTCACACAGTGTGCATAACTGCATGGTTACAACAACAAAAAAAGGTTCACATTGGAGCACTTCTAGTTTATTTAGAGTGTACAGTCTGTTTTTTTCTTCCTCAGAAATCGCGGGTAAAATGTTGAAATAGGTTCGCACAATGAATGTTAAGGCGATGTGAGGCACTAAAATCACCAAACTTAAACTTGGAGAATACATGGAATAACTTAGTTTTCTGGGTAGTTATTGAAGTGACTTTTGACAAAATAGTAAAATATGTGAATACTACAGGACATAGACTGCCGTTGCTATGGAAACTGGCTTAAACAGCGCCATATTGGATTTCTAGGAAACGGTTTTACAGCAACATCATACATCAGAAATGCTTAATATGTGGCACAAAGATATACATGGTTTTTATCTACAATCATATAGAACGATTTTTTTGAGAAAAGACTACAGTTAAATTTATATTAATTGTGACCCTCCACCACGGAATGAGTCGCATGTCACCTTTGCATGATTTTCATATTTTTACATTTTCCAAAGGAGTTTTTCCTGCTCTATCCAGTGGTGAAACCCGTTTTAGAAAAGAGCAAAAACTGTTTGAGTTATAAGCCTGTGACTAAGGTGACCCTCACACTGTTACCAGACACTCCCCGAACTTATATTAAGCCTAGCGTAGAACCGCGCTAGGTGACATGCGACTCATTTCGTGGTGGAGGGTCACAATTTTTAAATAATAATTTATTCCATGTATTCTCCAAGTTTAATTTTAGTGCCACACATCGCCTTAAGATTGCAGTATAGACAGGCCCATGAAGACAGGTAGAGATCAATACAGACAATATGCGTCGCGTGCACACGCACGTGCTAACATGTCACCAGTATATTCATCCTCTGACACATGTACTTTGCGATATATAGAATCAAACAACAAGAAAGGTAGGTTGTTGGAACATTTGTTATTGACAAAACAATACATTCACAGATATTTCGACCCAACGGTCTTTTAAGTGAACAGACAAACAAATATTCACACAAAACTTATCTTGATAGTTCTATCAGTTTACGTCCATTCGTCAGGAAGCCGAGCGAATGAATGAATATATGTGACCCTCCTCCACGGAATAAGTTGCATGTCACCTTTGCATGATGTTCATATGTTTACATTTTCCTAAAGAGTTTTTTATGCTCTATCCAGTGGTGAAAACCGTTTTAAAAAAAAGCAAAAACTTGTGTTTGAGTTATAAGCGTGTAACTAAGGTGACCCTCACACTGTTACCAGACACTCCCCGGACTTATATTAAGCCTAGCGCAGAACCGCGCGAGGTGACATGCGACTCATTTCGTGGTGGAGGGTCACATATTTGTGTGAATATTTGTTTGTCTGTTCACTTCAAAGACCGTTGTGTCGAAATATCTGTGAATGTATTGTTTTGTCAATAACACACGTTCCAACAACCTACCTTTCTTGTTTTTTGATTCTGAATTTTGGAACGTTGCCAGTCTCTTTGTTTTTGGCTTTGCGATATGTATAAATTGTGTCACGGTGTAGCGCACGTAACCATGAGACAGGTCCCCCGATCAGATCACTGTATTTCCTAAGGGAAATTGTTTCTTGTTGTTTCTTTCCTTGCGAACTATCATTCTGATATCTAGGCACCTTGTTATCTTTAATTCAATTCAAAATAATCATTTTTGATTTTGGGGCCATATTTCCGCTTTTGTTCACCAGTTTTGGAAAATAACTCTCATATGATATAGTCGCCAGCCCGCACACACACAAAGGCGCCTTAACTTGTCCAGAATTGTTGCTTGTGTGGATGATATACTTATTTTTTGTATTCATTTATTTAAAATTTCATCTTAATTGTGCATTTTTTTTGGTTTTAATCCAGCATCCATATGCAGAATAAAGGATAGTCTTTCAAAACAAGGTGAAGCACAATCACAATCTAATTATTCATGTCAAGTGTGTATGTGTGTGTGTGTGTGTGTGTTTGTGTGTGTGTGTGTCTGTGTGTTTGTGTGTGTGAGTGTGTGTTTGTGTGTGTGTGTGTGTCTGTGTGTGTTTGTGTGTCTGTGTGTGCGTGTCTGTGTGTGTGTCTGTGTGTAAAGAGTATGGGCAGTTGTGTTCCGAATTGTTACTCGTGCTTGTGTCGTAGAGATACAATTACTAGTGCTGCTAGATCTGCAGTAAAACTTCAACAAACAATGAAACGTCGTTCTACCTGCAACAGCGCCGAGTCGTTCTGGAACGGAGAAAGCACTCCACAGGAGATCACAAAGAATTTGAAAAGTCTTTACCCCCCCTGTCTTGAATAAACAGGAAAGGGCCAAACTATCCAGTATCAACTGAACTTACAAAGTCTCCACTCTCCTGCCTTGGGAGGCGGGAAAGGAACAAGCTATCTCGTCAACCACTTGAAAAACTTCACAGCTTTTGTCAGTAGTGCAAAAACCCAAACAGAACTAGAAAATGTACAGCACAGTAGTAGTGAATGATCACCCTGGCATTACCTAAGTACTGGTATCACTCTCTGATCAAGGTCCGATCGTTTGATAATCACCTCGTCAACAAACTCCGCCGCTGCCATCACACAAAAGTGAACCACACTGAAACCACGCTCCGCTCTTCCTCTCTCTCCTTCTCTCTCTCATACGCGCCGCGCATACAGGAAGCGGGGCCGCGCGCGCGCGTTGAGACCGTCTGCGCATGTCAGCACGTGCCTTCTAGCCAGTCGCGCGCGTGCGGTATGCACGGGGGGTAAACCTGTGAGGATGGATGCGCGCGTGAACGAATTGATGATCAACATGACAGGAGTTTGGAAGATAAAGCGAAGAACGAAAGACTGACACAACAAGAGATTTGCGCGGTGAAGTTTACGATTGCGAAGAAGTATTGAAAGGGATGAGAAATACGTGATGAATGCGTTGTAATCTCGCGTCGTCCGAGGCCGTGATTACCTGTGATTTCGACCGAGACTATAGAACTGACTGTCCGCCGTTTCTCAGACACGAGATTTGATGAGTAGCGCTTCCTTGGTACTTTTCGCCGCGAGGAAGAAGCATGTCCTGGGTACTTCTCGCCGCGAGGAAGGTTAGGTTTATTCTCATTTTCATTGTCATTATTTAATTGTCCCATCACTGGAAAATTCGGGTCGCCATTGGGATGCTACCAAAGTGTGCTCGTGGTTAGGTGTAATCAGCCATATAAACTTATGGCAGAATGAGCGAGGTCACATTTACGTGGCACATGGGTGACACAAGGATGGAACGTGGATACCGTCTCTAAGTGAGCACGTAAAATTGACCCATGTCCGTCCCGGCCCGGATTCGAACCTGTGACCCGCGGATCACAAATCCAGTGCTCTGCCAACTGAGCTACCGGGCGCTAGTAAGCCTTGGGGTTACATACTACGCGAGAATAATGCCAGCTGCAATCCTGCCAATCCGATTGGCTCTTGATGTCTGTTTATACCGAGAGTGCAGACCTCTCTTCCGGTATCAACCAACGGTATTTAATTATTGCCTAGCTAGTGACAACATCGTTTCATAAACACTGACCTCGCTGTTTTGCAAGGCGAGAGGTTAGCCGCAAGCATGTCTTGCCTCCATAAAACGGGCGTCTGATCGGTTCAGTGTGAACAGCCTTACATTTCTCAATGTGCGATTGCAAGAAGCTGCATCTATACGAGAGGAAGCAACGCTTCTTTGCAAGAGTGACTTCATGAAAATCGATGACTGAAAATTGAAAGGGATTGAACGTACAAGTTACACAGTACAGATTTAAGGTGGTAAAATCGACCTGAATTTTGATTCAACATCCATGCGTTTTTTCCCTTTTTCCCAATGGATCAACAAGAATGGTACAAAACATGAGCCGAAAGAGTATCCAAATCTGCGCGCGCGCGCGCGCGTGTGTGTGTGTGTGTGTGTGTGTGTGTGCGTGTGTGTGTGTGTGTTTGTTTCTGTCTATCTATCTGACATCTGACTGTCTTTCGGTGCATGTGCCTGGGTTAAATGCGTGCGTGAGGGCTTGACAACTGGTATTAGAGATCGTGCGATCGCATGCGGATTCTGCATGATTGCCTATTAATTTGTTGGGCGTGTTGGAGATATTCGTGCACACATTTGCATGCACGAACACGTAAATGTGTATAACCAGACTAAAAAAACGCAGCTGACCGCGCAACCAAACACACTAGTAACGCCAATCTAAATAATCTACCTCCAGTATTGCCATAAAAAAACAGATGCTTGGCCAATAATGCGATTACCCAAGCCAGGAATTACCAACTATTGAACGTTTTATACCCTGCGTGTGTTCGGCATTATATATGCAAGGCCTGTGTCACATCTCCATCAACACAAATCCCCCCCCACACACACACACACGTACACACATGCACACACACACACACATGCGCACACCCCCTAACACACACCCACAAACACTTACGCACTTACGCACACACACTCACACACACACAAACACACACACTCACACACACACGCACACACACGCACTCACGCACACACACACACACACGCACACACACACACACACGCACTCACGCACATAGACACACACACGCACACACACACACACACACACACATACACACACACCGTCCCCCCCAGGCCCCACTCCCTTGCCCTTTACATCACACACTTCCCCAAAACCAGACCGCGAAGAACTGATTTTCCCAACAACCGAATGCCCCAACGAGTTAATATAATCATTCTGGCCCTCACTAATTCAGGGAGCCAATGGGCCGTACGCTGCTAGCTAGCGAGTGCAAGACCCCATGATGATTTACAGCGGTACCCGTGGTGAAAGCTGGTCAACCTTAGACTGGCACCAGGCAAGTTTTTTTTTCTTGAGTTGCACGAGTCCTTTTGGAGAAACAAAGGGACGTACATACTCGACATAAATGCGCGAGCAGTAGGTGAGAGTTATAACGCGGAACCAGACTCCTGGCACGGGAGAGAATAAGAAACATTGGAAAGCATGTGTTGTGTGTTTGTTTGTTTGTTTGTGTGTTTGTTTGTTTGTTTGATTTTTGTTTGTTTGTTTCTTTGTTTTTTGTTTGTTTTGTTTGTTTGTTGATGCATTTTTGTCTTGAGAACGCAGGTGGTCATGTAAGACCAATTCAACATTGATACTATTCTCTGTTTTATACTCGACCTGTTCTTTGAAGGCACAGTGCAGCTCACAGCCTTCGTTTTGCGTTTTTGTTGCAGCTGAGTGCATTTACAGTTCAAAAATCCTCCTATGGTAGTAAAACAAACCCCAAACTACCCAACGACGACATCTGTGAAGCTCGACAGTTTCTTGTTCACGCGAGTGCATAAATTAACCTAGTTATTACGTGGTGTTTGGTCGGAGTGCGATTCAACTGAGTGATTCCGGCTTCCATTTTGTTTTACACAAACTCATGATGACGTCTGACATAGTTTGCTAAGTGACGTGTCTTTTTGTGCATGATGTGGTGATCTACCTGATCTAAATTTAGATCCAAAAATAGGTCAAGACCAGCCGGGTCCGAGTACGAAATTAATTCGTAAAAAAATCGCAGTTCTTGACTCATTGGGTGCAAGTCAATGAAACTTGGTAGTTCTTCTAACGGATAGCTGCCTGAGGTATGACTAAAAGCCCCAGGGGCTCCGTGCACCTGGATTTGACAAGTTCAGTACCTTTAAAATACACGTACGTAGGCCTACTCTTCGTCCCTTAAAACTCAGAAGATACTTTTACAGCCGGAAGAATAAGATGTCGTTTAAAATCCACGGGTTATTTATACATTTGAAAATCTTGTTCCGGGGAACGTTCTGGACATTTAAAAGCATTGACATGGACAGACGACTGTTAAGATGACAAGACGGTCAAGGCTAATACTTGTTCTGGTTCTCAGATCCGTTAAGTTACGTCTGTGGCGTGTGTGTGTACATCGAAGGCAACCCGAATGTGTTCTTCATTGGTGAGTATTCAACGTGAGAGATGGCAGCTAGGAGGCTAGTATGAGACGTCCTCTTACAGGAACGGTCCCTACCTGGCTGACGTCATCTCATGACAGTTATACTTAAAATGTATCTTCGAATTGTTGTCCAGAGTAAGTCAACTTGTCAACCTTCAAACATCTGCCCAAGCTTTTTTTCGGGCAAGACCGTGTTCCCAAAACTATACACCACGGCGTTTTGTGTGCAGAGTGGGATAGTTTTGGAGACGTCATTTTGCAGCTTGTCAAAAGGTATCATGTATGAAATTAAGTCAAAAGAAGACAAAAACATGTAGTCACAGAAAGGTGTCAGGTTTGGTGTGCCTAAGTCGAAATGGGATTTTGGTTATGTAATAAAGCTTAGGCTAGATTGGTAGTGGTTCAAATGGAAACGAAGATTATTGAAGTCCATGGGTCGAAGGCCAACTGTATGTTTTTAATGGAAGATGTCATGTCATTAAACGTGGCCTTAGATAACTTGTGCCACTGTAACTAGGGAGGCTTGTCCACAATCAGAGCAACTAGGACGAGCGTTGTTATTGAGTCAACAGAATCCTGACAAATGCAACCAGTAAATTGCTTGTCATCCGCTTATTGATAACATCAATAAAAACCCGTGGTTAATTATGCCAGGGTATTTAGTGTGTCATTGCGTTAATACGTGTCGTTGTATGGGTTAATAGGTGCCAGGGATTGACGGGGTTCTAGGGGGGGAGGGGAGGGGGGGGGGGGTGGTAAATGCTGGGAGTGGTTTTCGTACATGTCTTTACCAATTTGAAGGTGAGTGTACATACACACACATACGTACGCTCGCTCGCTCGCTCGCTCGCTCGCACGCACGCGCGCACGCACCCACACATGCACGCACACACACACACACACACACACACGCACGCACACACACACACATGCTCACACACACACACACACAAACAAACACACACACACACACACACACACACACACACACACACATACACACACACACACACACACACACACACACACACACACACACACACCTTCAGTCCTTGCATATTAGCTTTCTCTTCGAACGGATAACCTCCATCATGACCGACGTCATATCCGGTTGACAGGGCCACGTTTTCCGGTAAATGTACAGCTCCAAGAATGTCCAGAACGAGAGCATATAAAATGCTACTAGATGATTACCCGCTTCGCGGGGGCCCGGGTAGCTCAGGTGGTAGAGCACTGGACTTGTGATCGAAAGGTCGCTGGTTCGAATCCGGGCCGGGACGGACACGGGTCAACTTTATGTGCAGACCCAGAGACGGTATCCATCTCCCACCCCTGTGTCACCACAATGGCACGTTAAAGATCTTGGTCATTCTACCATAAGTGCAGATGGCTGATACCACCTAAACACGCAAACATCAAAAGCCGTGATGGCGTAAAAACTCGAATCGTATAAACCAATTCATGTCCAATATAGGCAATTAAGACCTGACGGACAATAAGCCCCTTAAAATTTACTCTTTTTTTTTTACCCGCTTCGCCGGGTACCGGCTTCGCCGGGAAGAAGTAGAGCCGAATACCAGGCTGCGCCTGGGACCCGGCTTTGCCGGGTGTACGCCGGCTTCGCCGGCGCACGAAGGAAAGGAGATAAACGCGCAAAACACTGGAGACCTTCTAAAAATAGTAACGTGCAGTGACCTTCTAAAAATAGTAAACGTAGTAACGGGAATATGGATTGACGCCACACGGAGGAAGGGAGATAATCGCGGCTGAAAACACTGGAGAAGATAAGGAAGAGTTACTGGTAGTGGATCCAGACCAAAAAAAACCAAAATCGGTTCAGCGCGCACAGCGCTGCGCGCTGAGAGCACGTGTTGAAATATCTCATCGATGAGGTTGTGTCCGGGGTGTAGCTGAATACGGTGTCCAAATTTGAAAAAGATCCATCGAGAACTTTGGCCGTGCATCGCGAACAGACAGAGAGACAGACAGACAGACAGACAGACACTAGTCGTATATGTATATAGGTTACAACACGAGTGGTTTTTTATATGGCTTGTATTTCAGTCAAGACCCAGCGGATGAATATCATCGGGAGACACGAGCCTTTGGCGAGTGGCTCTCGATTGATATTCCCGCTGGGTCTTGACTGAAATACAAGCCATATAAAAAACCACGAGTGTTGTAATCTGTATATCCCATTCTACCATCAAACACAAAGTGTAGACTACTAGCGGCACTGTTGCGATCTGTGGAGCGTGAAACAGTGTTTTCAGCGAGACTTGGCCTTTTTGCAACCTTAAACTAAGTGACCGTCGCTGAAAAAATAAAACGAATGAGTGCATCTATAAGTACGCGGTAACACTACTTTCAGACCGTTTAAAAGCTTTAAGTAAAGGTTCATAAGTTGCAAGAAAGTAATGAAGTCGTATAGAAATCCATTAGTTGAAGCGCACAATTCTTTTGCGTTTCAGGTCGGCGGAACGGGGAAACCGGTTTGGCCCCCATTTGGCTTACTCGACTCGATTCAGAATCGATTCCACGTTGTTTTTTTCGAACGCATTATTATACAATTAGTCTTATTGACAGAGAAGCAAATTTTAGGGAACACATATGTAGATTTAACCATTTGCTCCCTATTTGAAATGTATCTACATGTTTTGCGAGTGTGTTTGCATGAACCTAAACTGGTATGGGTGCGAGGAAAACAGGACCCAAGTCTGTCACCGCCGCTTGATTGCATTTTGAAAGAATATGACTGGATTACGGAAAAATACACACATGTTAAGTTCTTAGATACCTTCATCGCCAATGTGGACTTACTGCAGAGCCAGGCAAAAGAGTAGACTTGCTCGCAAAACACGTGAAACAGCTGATGATAGCGAAGCCCAACCGTGCCAGGTAAGGACGGTCTGACAGATTCTCAAAAGTCGTCTGCTAACGAAGCAAGGGGAGGGTACTCGTGTTTTTGTTTTGGTTCGCTAGCATCTGGTTATCTTGTAAGTTGAATGTTCGTTTTTTCCCACCTGTATTGCTTTCATAATGAAAGAAACGTTTGCTTATTGCATCTCATACATCAGATCAGTTCTGAGATTCATTTTTGCGTGCAACTGATATGGTTTTCTGAGCCGTGCAATACGATTTTGGAACTTCATACAAATGTGTCACATTGTTCGGCGCGAGGTCAAAGGTCGGGAGCAAAGTAGTTCTTCGCCCAAATCGGAATCTGCACTATCATATATTTTTTTGAGTCCATGATGTATTTATTGAGCTATAAAAATACAACATATATACCCATACTGAAGTAACAGAGACAAAGAAGGGAGGTCATGGGATATATATATATATATATATATATATATATATATATATATATATATATATATATATATATCCCATGACCTCCCTTCTTTGTCTCTGTTACTTCAGTATGGGTATATATGTTGTATTTTTATAGCTCAATAAATACATCATGGACTCAAAAAAATATATGATAGTGCAGATTCCGATTTGGGCGAAGAACTACTTTGCTCCCGACCTTTGACCTCGCGCCGAACAATGTGACACATTTGTATGAAGTTCCAAAATCGTATTGCACGGCTCAGAAAACCATATCAGTTGCACGCAAAAATGAATCTCAGAACTGATCTGATGTATGAGATGCAATAAGCAAACGTTTCTTTCATTATGAAAGCAATGCAGGTGGGAAAAAACGAACATTCAACTTACAAGATAACCAGATGCTAGCGAACCAAAACAAAAACACGAGTACCCTCCCCTTGCTTCGTTAGCAGACGACTTTTGAGAATCTGTCAGACCGTCCTTACCTGGCACGGTTGGGCTTCGCTATCATCAGCTGTTTCACGTGTTTTGCGAGCAAGTCTACTCTTTTGCCTGGCTCTGCAGTAAGTCCACATTGGCGATGAAGGTATCTAAGAACTTAACATGTGTGTATTTTTCCGTAATCCAGTCATATTCTTTCAAAATGCAATCAAGCGGCGGTGACAGACTTGGGTCCTGTTTTCATCGCATCAATACCAGTTTAGGTTCATGCAAACACACTCGCAAAACAGTTTATCATGTAGATACATTTCAAATAGGGAGCAAATGGTTAAATCTACATATGTGTTCCCTAAAATTTGCTTCTCTGTCAATAAGACTAATTGTATAATAATGCGTTCGAAAAAAACAACGTGGAATCGATTCTGAATCGAGTCGAGTAAGCCAAATGGGGGCCAAACCGGTTTCCCCGTTCCGCCGACCTGAAACGCAAAAGAATTGTGCGCTTCAACTAAATGGATTTCTATACGACTTCATTACTTTCTTGCAACTTATGAACCTTTACTTAACGCTTTTAAACGGTCTGAAAGTAGTGTTACCGCGTACTTATAGATGCACTCATTCGTTTTATTTTTTCAGCGACGGTCACTTAGTTTAAGGTTGCAAAAAGGCCATGTCTCGCTGAAAACACTGTTTCACACTCCACAGATCGCAAAAGTGCCGCTAGTAGTCTACACTTTGTGTTTGATGGTAGAATGGGATATACAGATTACAACACTCGTGGTTTTTTATATGGCTTGTATTTCAGTCAAGACCCAGCGGGAATATCAATCGAGAGCCACTCGCCAAAGGCTCGTGTCTCCCGATGATATTCATCCGCTGGGTCTTGACTGAAATACAAGCCATATAAAAAACCACTCGTGTTGTAACCTATACATATATATAGATACATTACGCTTTGCTCTTCGTTTGTCATGTGTATTCTAGAACGGCGATATTTTACTTCCTACTTAATCTACGTGCAGTCAGAAATCATCAGTGAAAAGATGGGCGATTGCCGAGTAAAATAATACGCGATTAGGGCTTGGGCGAAAATTGTTATTGTGAAGTATTTGCAATTCAAGGCTGTGTTATAATGAATCATTGCTTTGACAAATCGGAAAGAAGTGTTTTAAGTGGAATTGCCATTTGGACGAAGACTACATGAACGTGTACACCTCCTCCAAGTCCCTTCTCACACCATGAATTGTCTGTATTTAGGATTGTGTGTACAACACCAATAACTTCTGATGACTTCCACATTCAGCGACTGTAATACTTACCTTTATCCCCCTCTCCTCTTAATGCAGTTGTGTTGCATTTACTAAAGTGTGTCATTTGCAATTTTTTCTTCTTTTTTTCGTAGTCTTGTATTAGAAAACACAAAAGCCTATTTTAAATATAGTGTGCGTCTGCCTTTCAGCGATTGTAAAAGGGACAGTTTAGATGATTTGGCTTAGCCTAAAACCGTTAACCTTTTGTAAGAAAGTTCCGTTTCAAATGTAGTTTCCCCATAGAACCGCGGACCTTTATTACAGTCAAATCCGTTTTCCACTGCAAAACAAATCTGCAGCACGTGCGTGAAATCAAGTGGTGAACATTTTATAAGGAATTGCAGTCAATATTAATGTATCGATTATTTGCACTCATACTGTCTTGAATGTGTACATCAAGGAAGGTCTATTTTAGTAGTAACGCTACTGTTCTATCATTTTCAGTAATTGAAGTAGACATTTATGCTTGTTATAACCACTATTTCATCATCTAAAAGACCTGAAAGTGAGATAATCTACATGTACTTCAAACGTCTGTAGATTCCCTGGTCTGATATTCTTACGGATCCACCGAATCTGATAAGTTATAACTTTTCAATCAATTTTGAAGAAGAAAAAAACAACCGGTTGAAAATGGCAGTAGATTTCTCAAATAAAGTAGGCCTACCTGCATGCACGCATGAGATGATCATGATTCGTTTGACACAATATATAAATATTGCTAATTAGAACATATCATGGATACCTTTTAGTTAGAATTGATTGTACACACCACTTACTCTGAATTACTTCGACTTTCAGTGACCTTTGTAATAAATGGTTCGAGCGGTAATTGCGGCCATATTCTATATTATATCCAGTTTGGAGCATATTTACCTTACGACGACGGGTGGAATTCTACCCGTTATTGCGAAAGGCATTCGGCGTCTGCCAATGGTACTTTTTATGGCCATTATACGTGCAAATATTTGGCAGATCTCGTAGCAGGGTATGCTTTGTTGAGAGAGTATACATTCCGTCTGTGGCCTTGATGGAATAATAAATAAACTTACTGTTTGACCTTTCAGCGGCTAATGGCTTTGTTTCGACTTCTACAGGCTCTTACTGGAATATCTCATAGATTTCTCGGCGATGCACGTGTCATATGAAAGCACACTAATAGGGGTTATCATGAGGTGCAAGCAAATGTCTGGGGAATTTATCTTGTTTGATTGTTTTTTAGTGTCCACTTGTCCAACATAAATCCTGTTTGACAAACGGAGAAAATGAGAGAGAGAGAGAGAGAGAGAGAGAGAGAGAGAGAGAGAGAGAGAGAGAGAGAGAGAGAGAGAGAGAGAGAGAGAGAGAGAGAAAGAGAGAGAGGGAGAGAGAGACAGCGAGAGAGAGAGAGAGAGAGAGAGAGAGAGAGAGAGAGAGAGAGAGATAGAGACAGAGAGACAGAGACAGACAGACAGACAGAGAGACAGAGAGGGGCGCAGGCAGACTAACAGACACTGGGCGAAAAGTGGCGTTTTGTATCTTACAAAACTAATCAAAATCCCAACAAAACTTCAAGTTTCAATGGGTTTATTAGATTTTGGTGTTCACGACAACGCCAGATTTTGATTGGATTTTGTTGAAGTTATCGCTGCGAAATTGCCTGGAATTTCAGCGCGTTTTGCGACAGTCAAAACATCATGTTAAAACCATGTTACAGCATGTCTGTAACATGCAAAAATGCCAAGTTTTGATGGCATTAAAGCTTTGGTTTAACGCCAAGTAACATCATGTTATCGTAGACTTAACTTACAAAACTGCTTGTTTTGGTGGTGTTACAGCTTGCTTGTAACGTGATTAACATCATGTTATTGCTGGTTTAACATGCAAAACCCCATGTTATGTTGGTGTTAAACATTGCTCAAATGCCTATTAACTCCATGTTATGTTGGTGTTAAAGCTTGCCCAAATGCCTATTAGAGACATCCAGATTTGCCTTCTCAAAAGTGCGTGAGTTCCGATGTTCGCGAGTTTGTTGAAGTAATGACGTCACATCCCGTCACGGTCACCACCTTCTAATTTCGGTCCAGATCTACGCGAAGTTCTTCGTGCGTTCGTCTGTTTTTCGAAACAGTGATGACGAGTTGTGTTATATATGACGAGTCTTTTTTATCGGAATATTCCAGACATCTGAATATGCTGGGTACACAAGCAACACTGAATTTTTTTTCGATTTTTAGATTCATTCCTGTAAAATCTCCCAACTCTAAAACAAATAGGTCTAGTGGAAACAAGTGTCTTGTGCAAGAGAGATCAAGGGAGATAATTGGCAGGATATGTCGCCCGTCGACTCAAATTCTGAGTTTTGTGTGGGTATCCGTGTTCATGCACTACGCCTCCAAAATGAACAGTTTACAGATGCACAGTCCACAGAAGCGTCGTAAAGATATTAAACTTTAACACTGCGCACATAAAACATATTTTTAACATTATGAAAAGGACTAAAAGTACTCACGAAGATTGCTGATTGAGGTTCGTCAAACATGCCTTTTTCACCACGCAGATCCCGATCTTCGGCAAGCAGTGGTGAGCGCCAAAAACCAAGCGCATGCGCATTGAGGCACAAAGTTAAAAATAGAGAGGAAATCCCCACCACCGACGAATGTTCGTCTGACGAAGGTTGAATCTGGATGTCCCTACTAACACCATGTTAGTTGGTGTTTGGCTTGATTATTAATGTAAATACAACACCATGTTATGACATTCACATAATTGTTTTCACCTGGATGGAATTTTGTGGAAAAGAAAGCATGTTGTTTGGGAATTGTGTGCGGGTTTCATGCTTGGATATTGCACTTTGCTGACTTGTCACAGGTCAATTTACATTTAACAATATTAGTTTCCAAATGCATCATCCTTCACACATTATGTAAACATCTTTAACATTAACACTTTGGTTGTAAAAGTATTGCACTTTATTCAAACAGAACAAAAACAAAAATGCTGATTCACAATGTACAATAGCAAAGGACTATTTTGAGTGGAGACAGTGTTCATCCACACTATAATTGGATAAGCTAAAATACATTATTTAAATCGGTAAAGGCCACACGAAATGAAAACACACTATCAGTAAATTACTTCCCTTGTGAGTGAGAGGGTCATACCCATAAAAGCCATGTCAGTTTTAGCCCATGTGAGTGTGTGTGGTAAGGGGGGGAGGGGGCAGATGCCCTGTGAAAACATTGGCCATAGATATATATATGTGAATTACTTCCCTTGGGTATGAACATTTATGAATGATTTAAATGGGTGAAGGAAGGCTAAACAAAATGAAAATCAGTAAATTACTAAATAACTAAATTACTTCCCTTGTGAGTGAGAACAGTCATGAATACCATGTTCCAACTTTTTGCTAAAAATTCGCCCACAATGTGACCTTCAAAGTTGAAAAGGGGTAACTGAACTTCATGTTTGGATGTCATCGAGTCCAACATGTCAGTAAAGTTTGAGAGCCCTAGATTCATAAACATCTGAAAACTGCTCAACGTCTGTGCATCACGGCACATTAATAAAAGTAAGAGTTAGTAATATTAACCTAACTGCTATGCTAGAAAGACGGACATACAAACGGACAGTCGGGCGGGTAGACAGGCATACGAAGACACCCACCAGCTAACTGTACGACCAAACCATCAACACACGAACAAACAAGCATGCAGACAAACAAACCCAAAAACAAAGCACACGCTCAGAAACTACATACCCTCACACACACACACACACACACACACCCACACACACCCACACACACACACACACACACACACACTCACAGATACACGCACGCACGCACGCAAATAAAACCCCACATGCAGAGGCACACTCTTACGCGGTTATCCTAAACCAAGCAAATAACCAACAGTTCTTCCTTTCCTTCACATAAGAAAACACCTGAATATCACCCAACATAATCTGCAGAATAACTTAAGGATACAATACTATAACTACTCTGATGAACACGTGGGGGAATTCGGGGGCTGTGATTGGATGGTTTCTTCCGATCATTAAAGCATAATGCTACGGAAGTCGGCCATTTTTGCCAATATCCAAAAGCATATTGACAATAGCAAAGACGCATGGTTCCGGTTTACCCATCTGTACCACACGATGTTTCAATCGACAACAGCACACACTGACAACTTGAAATTCTTCTCGGGAATGTTTTTCAGCTTTACAAATGTCGATAGCATACTCTTTTCTGCTAACTTCCTGATGAAACAGGACTAAACCAATTATTTTCTGTCTCTAAACACCACAAAATGCCCAAAGTCGAAAGATGTAGTACAAACAGGGGAGTAAAACGGAACAGCCGTTTTTGTGTGCCTGCGTGAGCTAAGTTGCCGACTGACACAAACTTTCGCATTCGGCTTTTCTTATCTCGTAACTCCTCACTAAATACCCCAATTCCCCTCTGAAGTATTGATGTTCAACCCATGGCTCTAACATTCATGTAGTCGTTTATAACTGAGGTTGAACAATTCGCATCATGACGAGACAAGTATAAATGCCATTCACCAAACTGAAAACTTCGCTGCCGTCTGTTCGCGTTGTACGGATTAGCTGTTCTCTTCTCCTCCCCTTGTTACATCCTTGTTCTTCAGTTGTTTCTAGTTTTCCGTTGATGTTGTGTTTTGGTCTTCTTCATAAGTAGTCTTGTTCGAAATTTAAAAAAACCTCAAACTTCTTTTTGTTGTATACGAATGAACTAATAAAAAACTGTTTAACAGCTGTGTTGTCAAATCGAGTTTTTTTCCAAAGTCAGTGTGGCGCCGCGCAAAACTAATGCGCATAAGAAACGGCGTCTGCTATCAAAACCTGAGATCAACGCATCGACGCAAAAACTGTCCTTTTGTAAGTTTGGAACAACAAATCAAGGTCAGAACAGCTATATAATCGCTATTGTAGGCCCTATTTTCAGCGTAGCAATATGATCCGATATTTAGACTCGAACAAGTATAATGCGACTCGTCTTCGGCTCGTCGGCATTATACTTGTCTCGTCTAAATATCGGACCCTATTGCTACGCTGAGAACACAATAGCTGTTACAAACACCGAAGATGAACACACAAGCTCAAATTAAAGCGCGTCCAAATAATGCAGGGCCGCTCACAAGAAATAACGGTTTAGGAGTGACGAAAAAAAGAACAGGGCCTGAGTACGGTGATACATACAAGACTTATTTTACGACCATTTGAAATGTACATACAACCCCCGTGGCTGCCCGCATAACGAAATTGTTTTTTCTCGTGTTTTGAACTTGCCAGTGTTACAGCACAGAGCAGAGTCCGTCCCGCACTTTGCTTTGTGTACATCACGTGGCCACCCAAACTCCCGCACAACGCAACATTTTCACGAGAAAAACACGTTTCAAGTATTTGTTTGCTTTGTCTGTATTACACATTTATATCTACATTTACCACTAACACACCAAGTCGTATACTTTATTTTGCAAGTGAGTCGTATTCATACAAAATAACGTTATCACGGGAAGAACAAAGGGAAGACACTGTATTATGCTAACATGTTCCGAGCTCAACTGTCCCGCTCGAACCGTGTAGATCTATGTTTGCGGGCACCCCCCGAAGAAATGCAGCCTCATCGGCTTCCACCTACAATATATTCGTTTTCATTAGGAATGTGACGTCCTGTTCTTCGTCAGGTCACACCTATCTCGAAAACTACGCGTCGCACAGAACCAACGCCCCTCCATTAATCATAGTCAGCAGGGCCGGACCCAGGGGGGGGGGGGGGGGGGGGTTCCAGGGGTTCCGGAACCCCACCCCTGGAAAAAGCATGTACCTTGCTTTGAGTGTTTTTTTTGGGGGGGTTTGGTTTTATTTTAAAACAATTTTGTGTGTGTCTCTAACAAATTTTATTCAATGTGAAATCCGATGAGAAAAAGGTACCCCCCCCCCCCCCCGCCAACTCACACTGACAGGCCTTAACCCTCAAAACAAGGCCCAGAATGCACCAGATTGCACAGATTTTAACCGTTTTTAAAAAATGTTCCGGGGGAGCATGCCCCCGGAAGCAGGCGCGCGCTTGTGGCTTCGCCACTTCGCCGATTTGCGCCCCAAAAAAAGGAGGAACCCCCCCCCCCCCCCCCTTACAACTCATTTGGTCCGGACCTGAGTCAGCAAGCATTCACACAGATTTCTGGCACAGCAAAATAAGAGTTAATGAATCTTATGTAGGCAGCGAAAGTCCCCACGGGAAGACTCAAATGCCAGGCGCGGTACTACGGTACCGTTAACTATGAGCGAGTTTTCGCGAGGAACAGGGTTGAGCTACGGTAGGGTCACTGCGCATGTCTGGTTTTTTTCTTCGCGGAAACGCTGTTGGGTTGTGTCCAGTCGCGTCCCTTGCAACAAGATGGCGACAAGCGCGTTACGGATTTACTGTTGTGGAGAGTTGATGGACGACGATGATGAACAAGCAGTACTGTTTTATTGTTGATGTGAATGTAATGCCAAAACATCGAACTATCGATTCGAACGTCAATGAAGAAGTGAGCGTGAAAATCGAGCGCAAAACAGCCGGGTAAAAGTTCAGGGCGCTAAAGTACATTTGAGCCGAAATCGCACCCAAACTCCTGTTGACCTCATTTCTTCCCAAAATAAACATCACTGCTAAAATAAAATGCATTAAAACCAAGACGGTATCCAACCCAGTATCCTTAATTTTTGAAAGGCGAAGTGATTTACAACAAATGTCTTCTCACAATCCGTAACTTTGTCAAAAAATATTTGCAGAAGTTTCTCACCTCGCCTTGGCAGCCATCTTGGAACTGGAGAGACCCTACGCAGGAAGCAAGGTTGAAAGTTGGTTAACCGGTGACGTCACTCCAGTCGTACCGGACCGAGTTTTTGCGACCTCCGGTTCGACTCGAGTCACCTTAGTTGACGCTAAAACTCGCTCAAAATCAGTCCGTTCGTTTTGCACAGTCCGTGAAATGAAATATGCATTCTGCGCATGCCTGAGCCACGTATCCTGTCGGCGTAGCAACGAGCGCCATCTAACGAGTGCTTGAAGTCACTGAGTGCAGAGTATCGGATACGGTGTAGGTTTCGACTTCTCTGTGTGTGTGTCTCTCTGTCTGTCTGTCTCTGTATGTCTGTCTCTTTCTCTGTCTCTCACTGTGTGTCTCTCTCTCTCTAATTCTCTCCCTCTGGGTTTCGGGGTATATCGCAAACAGGCCCTCGCTTAATTCTGAGAAGCAATATGCATAGACAAACAGATGTACCGCAATTTTACAAATTTTGCAAATGACAACGATTTTACGAAAAAGGGACTTGTCAGGTTTTTGTTTTCTTTTTCCTTTTGTGCATGTTTTCTTTTCAGAAGCAATCTGCGAATTTGTGTAGTTCCGCTTTACTCTTTTGTATATAACACAAATACAGAAAGAGCTGTTTTACATGGTGAGATACCATACACAGAATATAGAACAAAAGTGACTGAAACGGCCAGAAATACAAAACAACACTGGTGGCCAGAGTGCCAAGTACTTGTGGTCAAGCTAAAAGGTAACGGCGTGAAAACAAACGGAGCTGAAGCTCCGAGGCAGATAGGAGAAGCATGTCACTGAATAAACATACCGGGAAAATGTCCTGCAACATGTCTGAACTGACTTGTTTTGTAGCGGAGAGAAAGATAACTAGAGAGAGTCGAAACCCACTGCAGTATGAGCTCGAAGTTGTTGACTAAAATCAGAGACATACATTGAATCTATCTATGTCTGCTACAATATAGTGTATGGCAAACGCTTTTTTGATACAGAGTTGTTGTTGCTGCTGTTGCTGCTGCTGCTGCTGCTGTTACTTCTTCTTCTCTATCATTTCATGTAAAATCAGTGTACCCTGTTCAAATTCCTCGGTGGTTTTTGTGACTTTTTGAAAACTAGAGTCACAGTAAAGTTATACACGAACAGATTCAAAAAAACAGACTGACTTCGCACACAAGAGACCGAGATTATTCGTCTGGAACACACTGCAATATTCCGATGGAACAGACAGATATGCAGGCTGATAAACACACACACACACACACACACACACACACACACACACACACACACACACACACACTGACACACACCCAACCACCCACCCACACAAACACACACCCGCGCACGTACGCACGCACGCACGCACCCACGTACGCACGCACGTACGCATGCACGCACGCACGCACGCACACACACACACACACACACACACACACACACAAAATTCATCAAAATGATCCAAAAGAATGCCCATACAATTTGACGAAAACACATGACAGACTTGATCATATGCACAGAATAACCAAGTGGGCGACTTGTGTCTCAATCTTGCGATAGCCATGTCCACACAATCTAAAAATAATATAAGAATAAAAAAATAAAAATAAACGTTCGGGATCACAGACACATGACATTTGCAGACCTGTGGACGCCGTCCTCTCCTGGCCCTAAGAGTTCCATTTGCATAGCAGCATCTGGTGTCCATGACAACGCTTCTAAGGACAGTGTCTGTGGCTGCTGCCAACGACCACATTGCCTTGGCGTCACCAGCGATGATAGATAGCGAGAACTGCTGCAGAATGAACAATTGGCGCGAACCCACGACTTATCTCTGCCATTGCGGCTTCAAGTCTTTCACTGGTGCTAATCCAACTCTTTCAATCAATCAATTTTGGAAAGACGTGGCTGGTCGAGCTGAAAGGATAGTTATTTTTGTCTTTTGTAAATGAATGATATGGATGGATGATATGGATGGATGATATGGATGGATGATAACACAAATGAGTCGTGCTGTGTTGGATTGTAAGAAAGACAGGTGAGAAAAGGGGTTGAACATGGAACAGGATCGGATGTGACGGGAGGGGGGGGGGGGGGGGGGAGAGAGAGAGAGAGAGAGAGAGAGAGAGAGAGAGAGACAGACAGAGACAGAGACAGAGAGAGAGGGAAACAAGTCGCGTAAGGCGAAAATACAACATTTAGTCAAGTAGCTGTCGAACTCACAGAATGAAACTGAACGCAATGCCATTTTTCAGCAAGACCGTATACTCGTAGCATCGTCAGTCCACCGCTCATGGCAAAGGCAGTGAAATTGACAAGAAGAGCGGGGTAGTAGTTGCGCTAAGAAGGATAGCACGCTTTTCTGAACCTCTCTTTGTTTTAACTTTCTGAGCGTGTTTTTAATCCAAACATATCATATCTATATGTTTTTGGAATCAGGAACCAACAAGGAATAAGATGAAAGTATTTTTAAATTGATTTGGACAATTTAATTTTGATAATAATTTTTATATATTTAATTTTCAGAGCTTGTTTTTAATCCGAATATAACATATTTATATGTTTTTGGAATCAGCAAATGATGGAGAATAAAATAAACGTAAATTTGGATCGTTTTATAAATTTTTATTTTTTTTTACAATTTTCAGATTTTTAATGACCAAAGTCATTAAGTAATTTTTACGCCACCAAGCTGAAATGCAATACCGAACCCCGGGCTTCGTCGAAGATTACTTGACCAAAATTTCAACCAATTTGGTTGAAAAATGAGGGCGTGACAGTGCCGCCTCAACTTTCACGAAAAGCCGGATATGACGTCATCAAAGACATCTATCCAAAAAATGAAAAAAACGTTCGGGGATTTCATACCCAGGAACTCTCATGTCAAATTTCATAAAGATCGGTTCAGTAGTTTAGTCTGAATCGCTCTACACACACACACACACACAGACACACAGACACACAGACACACGCACATACACCACGACCCTCGTTTCGATTCCCCCTCGATGTTAAAATATTTAGTCAAAACTTGACTAAATATAAAACAAGTCGCGTAAGGCGAAAATACAATATTTAGTCAAGTAGCTGTCGAACTCACAGAATGAAACTGAACGCAATGCCATTTTTCAGCAAGACCGTAGACTCGTAGCATCGTCAGTCCACCGCTCATGGCAAAGGCAGTGAAATTGACAAGAAGAGCGGGGTAGCAGTTGCGCTAAGAAGGATAGCACGCTTTTCTGTACCTCTCTTTGTTTTAACTTTCTGAGCGTGTTTTTAATCCAAACATATCATATCTATATGTTTTTGGAATCAGGAACCGACAAGGAATAAGATGAAAGTGTTTTTAAATTGATTTGGACAATTTAATTTTGATAATAATTTTTATATATTTAATTTTCAGAGCTTGTTTTTAATCCGAATATAACATATTTATATGTTTTTGGAATCAGCAAATGATGGAGAATAAGATAAACGTAAATTTGGATCGTTTTGAAAATTTTTATTTTTTTTTACAATTTTCAGATTTTTAATGACCAAAGTCATTAATTAATTTTTAAGCCACCAAGCTGAAATGCAATACCGAACCCCGGGCTTCGTCGAAGATTACTTGACCAAAATTTCAACCAATTTGGTTGAAAAATGAGGGCGTGACAGTGCCGCCTCAACTTTCACGAAAAGCCGGATATGACGTCATCAAAGACATTTATCAAAAAAATGAAAAAAACGTTCGGGGATTTCATACCCAGGAACTCTCATGTCAAATTTCATAAAGATCGGTCCAGTAGTTTAGTCTGAATCGCTCTACACACACACACACACAGACAGACAGACGCACATACACCACGACCCTCGTTTCGATTCCCCCTCGATGTTAAAATATTTAGTCAAAACTTGACTAAATATAAAGACAGACAGAGAAAGCAAGAAACAGATAGAGATATATACAGAGACAGACACAAGTCGCGTAAGGCGAAATTACTACATTAATTTTAGTCAGGCTGTCGAACTCACGGGATGAAACTGAACGCACTGTATTTTTTCACCAAGACAGTAGGCTTACAGCTTCGTCAATCCCCGCGTTAAGGAAATCGCTCACCTCCCACGTGCAAAACGTAATGATATTGACACGCCAGAGTACCACGGTAGCGTATTGTGCTAAACAGGAAAGTGCGCTTTTTATAATATTTAGTCAAGTTTTGACTAAATATTTTAACATCGAGGGGGAATCGAAACGAGGGTCGTGGTGTATGTGTGTGTGTATGTGTGTGTGTGTGTGTGTGTGTGTGTGTGTGTGTGTGTGTGTGTGTGTGTGTGTGTGTGCGTGCGTGCGTGCGTGCGTGTAGAGCGATTCAGACCAAACTACTGGGCCGATCTTTATGAAATTTTACATGAGAGTTCCTGGGATTGATATCCCCGAACGTTTTTCTCCTTTCTTCGATAAATGTCTTTGATGACGTCATATCCGGCTTTTCGTGAAAGTTGAGGCGGCACTGTCACGCTCTCATTTTTCAACCAAATTGGTTGAAATTTTGGTCAAGTAGTCTTCGACAAAGCCCGGACTTCGGTATTGCATTTCAGCGTGATGGCTTAAAAATTAATTAATGACTTTGGTCATTAAAAATCTGAAAATTGTAAAAAAAAAATAAAAAATTATAAAACGATCCAAATTTACGTTTATCTTATTCTCCATTATTTGCTGATTCCAAAAACATATAAATATGTTATATTTGAATTAAAAACAAGCTCTGAAAATTAAAAATATAAAAATTATTATCAAAATTAAATTTTCCAAATCAATTTAAAAACACTTTCATCTTATTCCTTGTCGGTTCCTGATTCCAAAAACATATAGATATGATATGTTTGGATTAAAAACACGCTCAGAAAGTTAAAACGAAGAGAGGTATAGAAAAGCGTGCTATCCTTCTCAGCGCAACTACTAAACCGCTCTTCTTGTCAATTTCACTGCCTGAACGGTGGACTGACGATGCTATGAGTATACGGTCTTGCTGAAAAAATTGCATTGCGTTCAGTTTCATTCTGTGAGTTCGACAGCTACTTGACTAAATGTTGTATTTTCGCCTTACGCGACTTGTTTGTATTCTTGTTAACTTTCTGAGCTTATTTTGAATACAACCTATCATATCTATATGTTTTTAGAATCATGAAATGATAAAGAATAAGATGAAATCATAATTTTTTGTGGATCGATTTCTTAAATTTTAATCGTAAGACTAATTAATCTATTTTCGTTAATTGTGATCACATTTTAAGAGTAAACATGACATATGTATATATTTTTAGATTCAGAATGTGACGAAGAATACGATGCAATCAATATTAAATCTGTTTGCGAAAAATCGATTTTAATGACAACTTTAATGAGCAAACTCATTAATTAGTTTTTAAGCCGCCAAGCTGAAATGCAATTCCAAAGTCCGGGCTTCGTCGAAGATTACTTGACCAAAATTCCAACCAATTTGTTTGAAAAATGAGAGCGTGACAGTGGCGCCTCAACGTTCACGAAAAGCCGGATATGACGTCATCAAAGACATTTATCCAAAGTCTGGAGATACCATACTCAGGATATCTCA
>NC_090254.1:4926862-4979362 GCF_037325665.1 Littorina saxatilis | reverse complement strand
TTTGCAAGGAAACTGCTTCGAAAAGAAAGATGGAGTTTCTAATACGAGTTTCTCATTTATCGAACTATTCAAGAATGTGTGCGTTGTGCTACAATGATCCAAATCTAAAACCCATACTCAACAAGTTGTCTTTTCATTTGAAGCAGGTTGACGGTAGTATCCTCGGCGGATTATGACATTATTCAGTTATTCTGCAGAAAAACCAAAATGCTGGAGAAAAACTGTCTTTTCTGCAGCCTTTTTGCATAATGTCATCTTTCAATCAATGAGGCTTATATCGCGCATATTCCGTGGGTACAGTTCTAGGCGCTCTGCAGTGATGCCGTGTGAGATGAAATTTTATACGGCCAGTAGATTGCAGCCATTTCGGCGCATATTCACCTTTCGCGGCCTATTATTCCAAGTCACACGGGTATAGGTAGACAATTATTAACTGTGCCTAAGCAATTTTGCCAGGAAAGACCCTTTTGTCAATCGTGGGATCTTTAACGTGCACACCCAATGTAGTGTACACGGGGGGAGGGTTCGGACACCGAAGAGAGTCTGCACACAAAGTTGACTCTGAAATAAATTTCCGCCGAACCTGGGATCGAACTCACGCTGACAGCGGCCAACTGAATACAAATCCAGCGCGCTACCAACTGAGCTATATCCCCGCCCCATCTTTCGCCGAAGCAGCGTTTTTTTCTGCAGCAAAACATTTTACTGCAGTAAAATTGAAATCAAGAATGCTGAAGTAAAACGGTGCTGTTGTTTTACTGCAGAAAACCTGTTTTTATTTTTTCTGCAGCACTTTGTACTGGCTCTTGGCGGATTAGGACATTATTCAGTTATTCTGGAGAAAAACCGAAATGCTGGAGAAAAACTGTCTTTTCTGCAGCATTTCTGCATAATGTCATCTTTCGCGAGAGCAACGGTTTTTTCTGCAGTAAAACGACTTGTTATTCTTTCTCAAAGAGAGCCACGCTCACTCATATGCTGTCGATCTCTCCAACTTCAATTCTTCTCATTTTACTGGGGATCCAGAATAGAAAAAAAAGGGTTGCGGGAATTAAGATTTACGTGGGCCGACAGATCAGGAAGCGCACCAGACGACTCAATCACAGTGAGCGGTAAATTACGTTGTTCAGCTGATAGGGGTGGGGGCAGGGAGTCAGGGGAAGGGGCTGTTATATGCTGCTCTCTGCCTTAAATCGTAGAGAGTGATGGTTTCAACCTGGGATCCAGGAATAGTGCTTATTGAGATCTATGGCCAATTTTTCTTTGTCTAATCAAGGAGAACTTTACCCCCAGGGGCCCTCACACGCGGATTGGTCCAACGCCAAGGCATAGTCTACGTCATGGTTATTTCCGGGATTGCTCTTCGGATCTCTCTCTCTGTCTCTCAGTCTCTCTGTCTCTGTCTGTCTCTGTCTGTCTCTGTCTGTCTCTCTCTCTCTCTCTCTCTCTCTCTCTCTCAGTCTCAGTCTCTGTCTCTGTCTCTCTCTCTCTCTTACTCTATCTGCTTACGCATGTGTGTGTGTGTGTGTGTGTGTGTGTGTGTGTGTGTGTGTGTGTGTGTGTGTGTGTGTGTGTGTGTGTGAGTGTGTGTGTAGTTAAGAAAAATATACCCACTCAAGACAGAAAGCACACAGGCTGCACTAAGATTTTAAGTGTGTTGTCGAAGTAGATCATGTTAAAGCCATGACAGATCTGGTGGGATAAATGATCGTGAATAGGAAAGAAGGTACCTTTAGAATGGATAAAACAGTTTGAAAAAGTTCATTTATTTGCCCTATAGAAATTTCTTGGTGTTGGATCACGCACACCCAACGATTTTGTGTACGGAGAGATGAATAGGTATCCCATTTATGTGAATGTTGCAATACGTTGTGTTAAATACTGGTTGAAGTTGTTAAGAATGGACGTAAATAGATTGCCACATAAAGCCTATAAAATGTTGCGTGAACTGGATGAAAGAGGTAAAAGAAACTGGGTGTCTAGCGTACGTTGTAAATTATGTCAGAATGGTTTTGGGTTTGTATGGATGAATCAAGGAGTGCAAGATGAGAACCGTTTTTTGAAAGATTTCAGAGAAAGATTGATTGATTGTAGATGGCAGGAATGGAATTTTCATGTTCAGAACAGTGATAGATTTGCGTTATATAGGACATTTTGCACTGTGCACGAAGTAAAACCTTATTTATTATTGAACATGGATAGGCATTTGAAAATTATTATGGCAAGATTCCGAGGTGGAATAACAGAACTATTTGTGCACGTTAATCGATATAAGAGATACGATGCGGATATGTTGTTATGCCCATTGTGCAGGGAAAGTAAGGAAGATGAGTTTCATTTTGTGCTTTGTTGCCCCGCACCAGAGTGCCCGCACTTCGTGATTTGCGATGCCAGTTTATTCCTGCTAAGTTTTATAGAAACCCAAGTTTACACAAGTTTTCCATGCTTATGGCATCTGTGAATGAAGGTATTGTTCGAAAGTTGTCAGTTTATGTGTACAAAGCATTTCGGCTACGTAGTGTTGTTATGTCTTAGTTCATGTAAGCCTACGATATATTTTATTTGAAATGTAATGTTTTAGTTCGTGTATGATTTATTACACCCCCGGTATAGGGGTGTGTATAGGATTCGCTCCATGTGTTTGTTTGTTTGTTTGTGTTCGCATATAGATCTCAAGAATGAACGGACCGATCGTCACCAAACTTGGTGAACAGGTTCTATACATTCCTGAGACGGTCCTTACAAAAATTGGGACCAGTCAAACACACGGTTAGGGAGTTATTGGTGGATTAAGATTCTACAAGGACTTATAGAGGGACATATTAATGGTCAAAGGGAAATAACCTTCTCAGTTGGTGGCAGTGAGAATGGTTATTTCCCTTTGACCAACGGGGGTGTTTTTCCTACCTCGTAGGAATTTCTTGTTTAATTTGATTTGTGTGATTTGTGTGCAAATGTCATTATGTCATTGTATATGTTTACCCCCCTCATAAGGGGCTATGGCCTATATGAGTGAACAATCCAATCCAATCTCTCTCTCTCTCTCTCTCTCTCTCTCTCTCTCTCTCTCTCTCTCTCTCTCTCTCTCTCTCTCTCTCTCTCTCTCTCTCTCTCTCTCTCTCTCTTACTCTATCTGCTTACGCATGTGTGTGTGTGTGTGTGTGTGTGTGTGTGTGTGTGTGTGTGTGTGTGTGTGTGTGTGTGTGTGTGTGTGTGTGTGTGAGTGTGTGTGTAGTTAAGAAAAATATACCCACTCAAGACAGAAAGCACACAGGCTGCACTAAGATTTTAAGTGTGTTGTCGAAGTTGACGGATACTCTCATATCATGTTAAAGCCATAACAGATCTGGTGGATAAATGATCGTGTATAGGAAATAAGGTACCTTTAGAATGGATAAAACAATTCGTGCCATATATTTTCTGTACGACTGTTGTACATAATACCATTATGAAAAGCAACCATATGCATGCATGTGATTGACATGTTGAGCAACATCTAATTTGCTGTCTACAAAATGAACATCCCTTCTAAACGTTATCGGACATGATATAGCACGTCTTCAGCAGCTTTCAAGTTCATTTGATGCGTCGCCATATTTCTTTATCAGTTGAAGACATTCTAAATGTCATATATATCTGGAACGTATTCGTTAGATCATGCATTATAAATGTATGCAATGCCCTGACCTGAATATGACCGTGTCGCAGAGACCACATTTACATGCAGAGTTGGAGGTTGCATGAATTGATCTGGAACACGATTCTCAAGCGATCGATCCCATGCATTGTGCATGGACATTTGCGTTCAAATAGCAGGATCGTGTAACCATTCCCAGGCGTCCCAAGGAATTAATTATGTCTACCCTTGTTGCAATACCTTAAATCCACGCCCCGGTCCGTCTCGTGATCCGTGTTTTAGTACTTACAATTTACATACTATTGATCTATAAATAATGACACACATTTTGTCTGGTTTGTTTTCCCTTTTTGTTAAGATTCAATTTTGCATCCACAGCGGTGCCAGCTAGCTTTACTTAGTTTGCACTAACACCAAGATCGCGCCCAGAAAGTTTCGTATCAAGGATTGCCACCCCATACAAAGTTGCTTAAGCAATGGCCTTAAGTACAGCATTGCACTTGCTAGAATATTGATACAGTCCACTATTTTACCCTCATACAAACATACTACCCTTTCATCAAAAGAGGTTTCAGCCAGCTCTACTCTGCTTCGATTGATATGTAGTCCAGACAATTTCGTCTCCAGGTTGTCACCCCATACAAAGCGCTAAAACAACACTGCACTCGCTACTACATGAACACACCTCACTATTTGACCGTTGGACAAAGATACTACCCTTTCGTCAAAAGAAGTGTTAACCAGCTCTACTCAGCTTCGATTGAAATGGAGTCCAAACAATGCCATACACAGTGTTTGAACAACACTGCACTTGTTCGTACTTCACACAACCCATTATCTTACCGTCTTAAAAGATACTATACCCTTTCGTCAAAAGAGGTGTTAACCAGCTTCGATTAAGATGGAGTTCAGACAATTTCGTCATTGGGTGTCACCCCATACAAAGTGTTTAAGCAATGCCGTAAAGCCCTGCACTTGCCAGTATGTTGATACCGTCCAATATTTTACTCTCATACAAACATACCACTCTTGCATAAAAAAGAGTTGTCAGCCAGCTCTACGCAGCTTCGATTGAAATGGAGTCCAAACAAGTCCATACACAGTGTTTAAACAACACTGCACTTGTTAGTACTTACACACAACCAACTATCTTATCGTCCTAAAAGATACTACATGTGTACCCTTTCGTCAAAAGAGGTGTTAGACAGCTCTACTCAGCTTCGACTGAGATTGAGTCCAGACAATTTTGTCTCGAGGCTATCACCCAATACAAACAGCTTAAGCAATGTTGTTAAGCCCTGTGTTGCACTTGCTACACTACTCACAAAAAGTTAAGGATCACTATAAAAAAAACAAGTGCTCAATAAAATCAGTTCGCTACTGTTATTTATTTCTCAGTCAAACCAAAATTGTTATGAATTCTTGTTTAGCTGTAAGTGGGCGATGTTGTGTTAGTGGGAAAATTGCACGGGATTCTCTACTACTGAGCTTGGAAACAAAAGACAAATCGGAAACTTGCGAAAAAGGACCTTGTTTTGGACCGTTCAGCCCGAACACATCGCACAAGCCACATGGAAAAACCATTATGCACGTGCAAGCACTGCTGTTTATGTGTGAGATGCTGTCACTTGCTTGGATTTTTGAGAAGACATACCACCAGTATTAGGCATTATCTGACAATGCCTCCACGACGAAAATTGAACGAGTTTGAGAGGGGACGAGCTGTTGCATGGTTCCAAGATGGTGTCCCTAAGCAAGAAGTGGCCAGGCGACTTCACGTGTCCATCTCGGTCATTGTCAGATTGATTCAACGTTTCTCAGCCACTGGGAGGGTCCAGAAAAGACGCAGACCTGGGCGACCAAAGAAGACAACTCCACGTGAAGATCGTCTCATTGAACGACTAGCCTTGCAAACAAGAACAGCCTCTTCCAGCATTATTCGAAGGCAGCTGAGGGTGGCTACTAACACCAACATCAGCCAGCAGACCATACGGAATCGCCTTCATGGGTTTAACCTCCGTTCTCGTCGCCGAGCTGTACGGCCACGCTTAACTCCAGCCCATAGGGCAGCACGCCGCGCCTTCTGCAGACGTCACGTGAGGTGGACACGTCAGCAATGGTCCCAGGTCCTGTTCAGTGATGAATCACGCTTCACCCTGAACCACAACGACGACCGACTGAGGGTCTGGAGGCGCCAAGGGGAACGCTACATTGACGCCACTGTCCAAGAAAATGTGGCCTTTGGTGGAGGTTCTGTAATGGTCTGGGGGGCCTTCAGCTTTCATCACAGAACACCCTTGTTTCATGTAAAGGGTAACCTGACTGGCCTCCGATACCGGGATGAGATCCTTCGACCGCTGGCTGTGCCTACACTGCAGCAGATGTGACCACAGGCTTTCTACCAGGATGACAGCGCTCGCCCCCACAGGGCAAGGGTGGTCAACGACTTCCTGCAGCAGTCTGGAGTCAACAGAATGGAGTGGCCAGCATGCAGTCCCGATCTCAACCCGATTGAGAACCTCTGGGATGAGTTGGATTACAAAGTGAGGAGCAACCACCCCCCTCCCAGGGATGTCCAGCACCTCTACCAGATGCTGCAGGCTGAGTGGCAGGCGCTTCCACAAGGATCTTCACCACCCTGGTCAACTCTATGAGGACTCGCTGCGTCGAGTGCCAGAACAGCCAGGGCGGTTACACGCATTGCTGAACTTTTGGGAGCATCTGAATGCCATGTGTTGTGATTTCAACGACTTTGTGAAATTAATTTTCGATACGTACACACTTTGATAAAATGTACAGACCAAACGATTGCTCGAAATTGAAGGAAATGTTGTATTGCTATCACTAAAGCATTGAATTAAACGTTTGCCAATTACCAACGCATTGGCTTTCTTATTTGGAAAGTTATGAGTTTGTGTGCAAGTGATCCTTAACTTTTTGTGAGTAGCTTAGTTCATGGACACAGCCAAACCATGTTACCCTCATTCTAATATACCATTTTTGCAAAACAAGAGTTGTCAGCTAGCAGTTTCGTCTGCGAGTTTGTCGTCCGATACAAAGTGTTACAAACAACACTGCACTAGTCTTGCTAGTACTGGGACACAACCCACTGGTGTACCGTCATGCAAAGCTCCTATCCTTTCATCGAAATATCTTTTAGCTAGTTCTACTCAGCTTCGATTGTTTGGGGCGGGGACGTAGCTCAGTTGGTAGCGCGCTGGCTTTGTAGCCAGTTGGTCGCTATCAGCGTAAGTTCGATCCCCACGTTCGGCGAGAGATTTATTTCTCGGAGTCAACTTTGTGCAGACTCTCTTCGGTGTCCGAACACCCCCGTGTGCACACATGCGCACGAAAAAGATCCCACGTTCACAGCAAAAGTCTCAGGGCTTGGAAAACACGAAGGCACGCATGCATCATCTCTCGTCTCTGATTATCATGATCGTATATCGATACTTTGACGAGACAAACCCAATGCTGGTGTGTCGAAGAAGACAGCCACAGCGGGCTTGTTCGAATCAAAGTATCACACCATATCTTCAACGTATTACCAATACCTGTCCCAATATAGACCAGTTGGTCTAAGAGGACGTTAAACCCTAATAGTCATTCAGCTTCGATTGAGATGAAGTTCAGACAATTTCGTGTCACCCCGTACACAGTGTTTAAACAATGTATTTAGGCCTGCGCTACACTTGCTAGAACATGGATACAGCCGACTATTTTGTTCTTATACACATCTATACACTTTGCATCCGAAGAGTTGTCAGCCAACTCTACTCAGATTCTACTGAGGTGAAGTCCAGACAATTTCGTCTCCAGGTTGTCACCCTATACAAAGCGTTAAAAAACCCACTGCACTTGTTAATAGAAAATGAATACAGTCCACTAGTTTACCGTCATTCACAGATACTACCCTTTCACCAAAAGAGGTTTTAGCCAACTCTACTTAGCTTCGATTAAGATGGAGTTCAGGCAGTTTCGTCTCAAGGTCGTCACCCCATACACAGTGTGTAAGCGATGTCCTTAAGTACATCATTGCACTAGCTAGTATGTTGACACAGTGTATAAGCAATGTCTTAAAGCCCTGCGCTGCACTTGTTAGAACATGGATACATCCTACAATGTTTTCTTTTGTACAAATATACCACCTTTGCATCAGAAGAGTTGTCAGCCGGCTCTACTCCGCTTTGACTGAGATGGAGTCCGGACAGTTTCGTCTCCAGGTCGTCACCCCATACACAGTGTTTAAGCGATGTCATTAAGTACATCATTGCACTAGCTAGTATGTTGACACAGCCCACTATTTCGCCCTTGCCCCCTATGTTACTGTGACAAACGGATTTGCACATAATTTTATATTGGAGTTATGTGACGCAGGTGTACACAATTTCATGGGCCACAAACTTTGAGTAGGCATCGCACGGTGAAATATTGTCCGTGCAGTGCAGTGCTGTCACGTGTGAGATGTAACCAATCAGAGAAGAGTATTAACTGAGGTCGCGTTTTATAGACTGTAGGACAGGCAGAGCTTTACAGACCACTGAAGGGAGAAGAAGGGTCTCCTGTTGGTAAAGTTTCTCACCGGGCGCTAGAGGTCGTTGGACTCGTGCCGCGGTATTGAATCGCAGGATTCAACTGCTGTGTTTACAGGTATTTATTGAATTGTATTTTGCTGGGAGGTATTATTTTGCTCGGAAATATTGACTTGAGAAATGACCGGGAGAGTCATGTGTGAATTGGCTGAAAAGCGTGCGCTGATGTCAGCCATTGTTGAGAAGGGAATGTTTACATGTTTTTCGGAAATGAAGTCGCTTATGAGTAAGCGGGTGTATATACTGTAACCGCATAAGTTAGTTGACGGTAGTGATAAAGAATGTCAGAAAAGTTTATTCAAGTATGGAGACTTATGGTAGTTTAAACTTGTGTATTTTAGCATCCCAGGCCGAGTGGGTCGCGGAAGTGGGGAGACGAGACGGGAGGTTCCGCCCTTACGTCCCGAGCCGTGAGCTGCGGGAGCGCAGGAGGGAGTCAGCGTGAAGCGCTGTAGAACGGGGACCCCGTCCAATTCCACCACGCGAAGACAGTTTGCGTGGGTGGTATGGATCAGTACGTGCCACTGAATGTGTGAGTACGACTGGGAAAAAGTAACCAGCGAGATAGCTGTGCGGAGATACGTTCCCCAAGTAAACAAACACGAGACGTAGAGCGTTCGTGGTTTTTTTTTATCTGTGTGTAACAGAAATGACAATTGACAGAAGTATTGCCTGAGACAATGACTTCGTGTGTAGTGAGACAGACAGGCTCTCACGGAACAAAGCTTGAAGTGTTCTACGTGTGTGCACGTGAATTATAGACTGCATGAGAAAGTAACATGTGTGTATTTCTGTGCAGCTAGATTTCTGTATATTGACAGAAATAGAACTTTCATGTTGAGTGAGATTGATTTGTAGAATGAATGGGAAATAATATGTTTATGTTGTGTTGATTATTTCAATAGAGGTACATGGGCAAAGGGCTGTAACCGTGTTCTTGTCTTTGTGCCTGGTTGGAGTGTTGTGTGTGTGTGTGAAGGCTAGGTAGTAAACAGAGAGAAGCACGCACAATTTCTGATAGGAGTAAATATACATACATACAGACATACACACGTAAATTCCAGCCGTAACAGTTACCCTTGTACAAAGCTACTATCATTTCATCACTATAGGTGTTAGCCAGCACTATCCAGCTTTGATTTGAGACGGAGTCCAGACAGTTTCATACAAATCGTTTAAGTAATGTCGTAAAGCCCTGCGCTGTACTTGTTAGAACATGAATACATCCTACTAGTTTTTTTCTTATGCAAATATAAGAATAAGGATAAGATTTTTACATAGTCCTGTGAGGTTACCCTCATGGAAATTTTGGCTGCTTTCTCATTGGGGAAAGCGAGCTGCCAGACAGTATACGGCGCTACCCATTTTTTTCTTCTTTTTTCTGCATGCGTGTATTCATGTTTCCAAGCCCTGAGACTTTCGCTGTGAACTTGGGTTCTTTATCGTGCGCATGCGTGCACACGGGGGTGTTCGGCCACCGAGGAGAGTCTGCACAAAGTTGACTCTGGGAAATAAATCTCTCGCCGAACGTGGGGATCGAACCCACGCCGATAGCGACAACTGGTTTTGAAGCCAGCGCCGCTACCGACTGAGCTATTTCCCCGCCCTCAGAAAAGTTGTTAGCCGGCTCCAATCCGCTTTGATTGACATAGAGTCCAGACAGTTTCGTCTCCGCGTTAATATCCCATACAACGTGTCGAGTGATTCTTTTTAGTCCCACAAAGCACTTGAGTTACTCTGCCAGTCACCTCAGATGGACCAATCGACGTTCCGACAGAACTGGGTCAAAGGGGTCTTGCAGTGCAGGGTGTCAATGGGAATGGGTATGGGTGGTTCGGCGACGAAAAATGTGGGGTTGGGTGGGATTTGTGTGTGTGTGTGTGTGGGGGGGGGGGGGTATGCTGAAAGGGTACGATGAGATGCGTAGAAATGGTCGTTGAGGTGTCCACAAATAGTTAGGAGACCAATAGTAGGGCGGATGGTTGCGAGAGAGGAGAAAGGAGGGGGGATGTTCACAGTGCCGTTTGCCTGGCTGGGAGCAGTCTGTGCCCGCCATTGTTTAGCTCAGGCATCGTAGCAACTGACACGCCTCAGTTCTATACCGAACAATGCACCCTTATTCGGGGAAACTGTACTGCGCTATTCTGGACATTATTTTGTCCGACTTCCGTCCTCACCTTCAAGGCAGACTGATACAAAAAGGTGTAAGTTACACCGAGCCAAACGCTCGTCTCAAAGCTACATATCAATAAATACAGTTTTGTAGTATCTTTTATATACATGACAATTTTCTTCTTCTTCTTCTTTGTTCATGGGCTTAGACTACCACGTTCACTCACGTGTTTAGCACGAGTGGATGTTTACGTGTTTGACCGTTTTTACCCAGCCATTCAGGTAGCATACGCCGATTTCGGGTATGTTCGTGTTTCTATAACCTACTGAACTCTAGTGACATGGATTACGGGATCTTTTCCGTGCGCACTTCGTCTTGTGATTGCGTGTGCACACGAAGGGGGTTAAGTCACTAGCAGGTCTGCACATAAGTTGACCTGGGAGATCGGAAAAATCTCCACTCTTAACCCACCAGGCGGCAGCGACCGGGATTCAAACTCACGACCTCCCGATTAGAAGGCCGACGTCTTACCATCACGCCACTGCGCCCACATGACAATTAAAATACGCAAGTCGCTACAGCTTACAAGTATACTAATACGATTAAAAAGAAAAACAGTGTCGCAATGCCTGGTTCAACGTACAACGTATGTATGTGTTACATGCATTCAGATAATTAGTAAGATAAGCAAGCAACAGCGTTGTAAATTTTAAGGTACAAGCATACTTGCAAACATATTAAATTTAATTTCTTGTTAAAGACATTTAGATCATCAGGGAGTATGGTGGAAATAGGGGTGGTAATGGAGGACATGGTGGTGATGGAGGTGAAACCACACCTGCCTTTGCTTACCAACCCCATTAATGTACTCAGTGCTATGACAGTACATTTTGATTGACATACAAACATAATATTTTCCTTGAAGTGATTTCTGTCTGCCAGTGCTATGTAGCGGCAGTCTGTGTGACAAACAAACAAACAAACAAACAAGCAAGGTAAACACGTTGACTCATCATCCCATATCTCAAGCCATCGTAAACCAAATAATTATGAAGTAATTTGCTGAACACATTTAGGTTATAGCATTTGAGTGGGTGTCATTTTTGTTGTCAACCTGTAACTAACCAACCAACCAACCAAACCAACATCCAGCTAACGCACCACTCACTCACACACACACTCGTTCACTTTATTTTTTACCCACTCACTCACACACACACTCGTCCATTTTATTTCTTACCCACTCACTCACACATACACTCGTTCACTTTATTTCTTACCCACTCACTCACACACACACTCGTCCATTTTATTTCTTACCCACTCACTCACACACACACTCTTCCATTTTATTTATTACTCACTCACTCACACATACACTCGTTCACTTTATTTCTGTACACACTCACTCACACACACACACACTCGTTCACTTTATTTCTTACTCACTCACTCACACATACACTCGTTCACTTTATTTCTAACCCCCTCACTCACACATACACTCGTTCACTTTATTTGTGTACACACTCACTCACACACACACTCGTCCATTTTATTTCTTAACCACTCACTCACACACACACTCGTTCACTTTATTTTTTTACCCACTCACTCACACACACACTCGTCCATTTTATTTCTTACTCACTCACTCACACATACACTCGTTCACTTTATTTCTTACCCACTCACTCACACATACACTCGTTCACTTTATTTTTGTACACACTCACTCACACACACACTCGTCCATTTTATTTCTTAACCACTCACTCACACATACACTCGTTCACTTTATTTCTTACTCACTCACTCACACACACACTCGTTCACTTTATTTCTTACACACTCACTCACACACACACTCGTCCATTTTATTTCTTACTCACTCACTCACACATTCACTCGTTCACTTTATTTCTAACCCCCTCACTCACACATACACTCGTTCACTTTATTTGTGTACACACTCACTCACACACACACTCGTCCATGTTATTTCTTACTCACTCACTCACACATACACTCGTTCACTTTATTTTTGTACCCACTCACTCACACACACACTCGTCCACGTTATTTCTTACTCACTCACTCACACATACACTCGTTCACTTTATTTCTTACTTACTCACTCACACACACACTCGTCCACGTTATTTCTTACTCACTCACTCACACATAGACTCGTTCACTTTATTTTTGTACACACTCACTCACACACACACTCGTCCATTTGATGTCTTACTCACTCACTCACACATACACTCGTTCATTTTATTTCTTACTCACTCACTCACACACACACACTCGTTCACTTTATTTGTTTACACACTCACTCACACACACACTCGTTCACTTTATTTTTTTACACACTCACTCACACACACACTCGTCCATGTTATTTCTTACTCACTCACTCACACATACACTCGTTCACTTTATTTCTTACCCACTCACTCACACATACACTCGTTCACTTTATTTTTGTACATACTCACTCACACACACACTCGTCCATTTTATTTCTTACACACTCACTCACACATACACTCGTTCACATTATGTCTTACCCACTCACTCACACACACACTCGTTCACTTTATTTTTTTACACACTCACTCACACACACACACACTCGTTCACTTTATTTGTTTACACACTCACTCACACACAGACTCGTCCATTTTATTTCTTACTCACTCACTCACACTCGTTCACTTTATTTGTTTACACACTCACACACACACTCGTTCACTTTATTTGTTTACACACTCACTCACACACACACTCGTTCACTTTATTATTTTACACACTCACTCACACACAGACTCGTCCATTTTATTTCTTACACACTCACTCACACACACACTCGTTCACTGTATGTCTTACTCACTCTGCAAATGATAAGATGCTCTTTTTACGTATGAAAATGCCCGGGGAAGGTCTCCCAACGTGACGGTCCTAGCTTAAATGATGAACCATGTCCGCTGGGAGTTGGACCAGTGATCGATCACAATATTGACGGGCGGGTGGAGAGTAAAACAGTATGACTCATTCATTTCTACAGTGATCGACATTCAAGTTTGGTCTGTGATTGTGAAACCTGTTTCTGACCTCATTCTTGGACTTGATAACAAAGATGTACGTGCCCGTGCTTTGTCGACTTCAGACACTGTGTATGGTGTCTAAAAAGGCGAATCTGCCAAGACTGTGGAAGATCTTCATATTTTCGCGGTAGGAGTTTTTTAAAAACTTAACAACAATATAACAAAATGAGTCCCTAGCTCGATCAAACAAACAATCAAACAAATTCAAACAGACGAGTAATCGAATTTGTTCAAACAATAGACAAATGCGGCTCACGACACAAAAACACCACCCGGCGTAAAAGGGAATGTTGCCTCTAAAGTATCGCAGGTGTGGATATTTTGGAGGTCAGAATTTTAAACAGTAAACAAGAACATTATTATTATTATGAGAGCTTATATAGCGCGAACCGCAATTAACTGTGATCTCCGCGCTTTACATATTAATTTCTGCCGTGTGAGATGGAATTGTTTGCACAATATATCACGCATTCACATCGGCCAGTAAATCTCAAGCCATTACGGCAAATATTTACTTTTCACGGCCTATTATTGCAAGTCACACGGGTATTTGGTGGACATTTTTCATTTATGCCTATACATTTTGCCAGGAAAGACCCTTTTGTCAATCGTGGGATCTTTAACGTGCATACCCCAATGTAGTATAAAAGTATAGTTGCATGCCATTATAAATATGTTCTTGGCTTCGAACAATCGACAACGGCATTTAGTTATCATTTTAACAAATTGTTTATCTATAAATATATTCATGATTGATCGCAACGTGAATGTTTTTTTAAGTTTATGTAGCTTTGCTGATTTTAGGAAAGTACAACCTTCGTCCAATAAAAAATATGTTCAACAGACATAATGAAAGTGTTCAACTTACGTGCAGCAACGCCACTCGCCACACAGAACAAGGTGAACAACACCTGACCAGGAGCCATCATCGTCATCATCGTGAATCGTGGTTGACCGAGACTGGACATACGATGACCACAGTGCGCCAAGACCGGTTCTTTATACCATCACATCCCTGATCCATTAAGACCACCCCTCCGCCCCAAACACTGACGGACTTTACTGACAAGATCAGAAAGCACCCGATGATCAGATACACTCACAACCAAAACCACGATGGCTAATACAATATCCCAAAATGTCCCGAGCACAGGGATTTTCTGGACTTTGTCCTGATTTTTTGACAACATCAGAAAGCATGACAGAACAAGATACAACAGCAACAATAATCAGCAATACAGCTGTCCAAAATACGCAGAGCGGCCGGATTGTCCGATGGATACCGGTGTTAATGTCCGAATGAACAGCTGGTCAGATGCAATCCGCCTATAGTACGTTTTAACAGCATCACACCCCTGACTTTCTTCCCACACTGTGTTAAGAAAATTTTCTTCCCGACGCTTCCGTCATCTGCTTCAGGGGAAATTCAAAGAGGTTGGTGAAGCTATTTATCTCTATAAATGAAGTATTACGAAGTGTTGCACATCGAGATAGGTCAGGTTAGTTCTGTTAGTGTCTTTACTTAATGCCAATGGGTTTTTCGGGTTTGTATTTCGCGTATTTTACCCGTGAATCGGCCGAATGACGGACCCGTCGCTGCACAGCTGCAAAGTTTGTCGCTTCGAGCGCAAAATCGTGAGGAAAACGCGTCTTGTAAGTAATGCTAATACATTCTACCAAAACCTAAACATGTCTGCACCAATCCTGCCAAGTGTCGTAGTTGTAGTCCCCCGCAAACAGCTGTAATCGTAAGAAGAATGTGATCATTCCTGCAGATTTGTGTGTCGTGCACCCGATTTGACCAAATTTTAGCGTGTCGTACACCCGCTGTGACGTTTTTCACGTCGTGACGTCCACCCGATGCTCACGTTCTGTGTCGTCTCTCCGATCGTGCACTTACCTTTTGCACATGACCTTTCTCACTTGTTACATTGTGTCATCCCCCATACATAAACACGAATTACATGTATAGCTTTGTTCTTTTGTATTCTGACTGGCATGGAGTCATTTTCAGACACAGTCATGGAGATGACAATAGCCGGATCTTACCACCAATGTGGATAAAGACACCTTGGTAAGTACTCTTAGTCTCGCTTACCTTTCAACCATTGCAAAGGGGTGTTGGGGCAGGAATAAAGTTATCTTCCATCCAGGCCCCACAGTTGGGTTGACATGACAGTCTAGGGTAGATACACTGCACTGTGCGATGCAGGTAGCTGGTATGCCCCTGTCCAAATGGATCTTTAAACATCTTACAGAATTTACACTGATTATAAACAAAGAGATTTTTGACTCACATGCGAAGCAAAAGTGAGTCTATGTACTCAGCCTAGTCGTCCGTCCCTCCGTCCGGCCGTCTGTCCCAAAAGCTTAAACGTTGGATTTTTTCTCAGCCGCTATGAAGTCTATCAGCGCCAAATGTGGCATGATGGTGTATGATGACAAGACCTTAAAAAACATACATAGTGACTTGACCTCGCTTCAAGGTCAAGGTCACGGGCCTTTAAAAACTGTTATTTTTCACATTTTCCCAATTTTCTCCCAAGTTTTTGAAAATGTCGACCCGAGCTACAAGTGGTATATAGGGCATAGTGAACCCTATCTTTTGATACCAGTTTGGTTGACCTTGCTTCAAGGTCAAGGTCATTTTGACCCCTCTGAAATGTGTCCAAAACGTGACTTTACCACTAAATGACAATGTCTCTTGGTAGAAAGTGCCAATAAACACCAATGTGCTTCCTATCTGTTGAATTGATAGCCATGTCTTGTGTGACCTTGACCTGGAGTCAAGGTCATGTGGTGTATTTTGGGTGGAAAAATGTGGAAAATAGTTCTGAATGTATGGTGTCATTGCCAGCTTCAGTTGTTTGACTTTTAATATCACCTGAAGGTCAAGGTCATTTAAAGGTGCATACTCAAGTAGATGCAGACATTGGACAGCCTTTCGCCACATGGCGGCGTAGTTGTTCACGGTGCTTGAAGTGTGCAAAACACACCTTACAAGAACACCCTGCCCGTGTGTGATGGTAACGGACATGGTCACTCAGAAACCTTTTTAGTGCAAAGGTCTTGCCACACTGGGTGCAGGCCACCTCTTTTGGTTTCCCTTTGCACACATGCTTTGAGGGGTACACGCTTTTAGGACTTGCATAAGATCTGCCGCATGAATCACACGAATAAGGCTTAATCTTGTCATGCTTCACGTTGCGGTGTGACGTCAGATCAATTTTTTGTGTGAACTTTTTGTCACATATGGTGCATTAATGATTTGTTTTTCCTTCACCATGATCAAAGCGCTGATGAGCCCACAAGGTGCGGTAATGCTTGTAAGTTTTACCACACTCGTGGCACTGGTGCACTGACTTGTCAGCCGAGGCCTCCATCTTCTTCTTCATGGGTGTCTTCTTCTTCTTGGGCGACTTTGGCTTCTCTGTCGAAGGCCCAGCACCATCGTCAGCAGCTGTCCACATACAACAAGATACAAAAAGCTTGTGTTAGTCTAACCAGATCGAATGTATATAAACATTATTCAGGTACAATAGTCCGTTGTTGCATTGTAAAACTATAACTATAACATGATCAGTACGCTTTCATATTATCATAATCAAGCGTTGCCAATACCTGCACACGGACAACAGCTACAGTCAACTGGTGGTAATGGATGGCTCACACGTTAATCCTTATTGTCAAAAAACGATAACAATGTTGTAGCTATAACCTATTGACATGAGGTGCAGCCAATCGCTGCTTTCAGCTGTCAGTTCAATAGGTTTACAGCTACATCATTGTTGTCGCTAAACCTGAATTTTGACAAGAATCGACGTGTGCAAGAATCCACGTGTGAGCGGCCCATAAACATGATCCTGCACAGGCTTACATAATAATAAAATATAACTTACATGTCGATTTCTCTTTGGGTGTCGATGTTTCTTTGGGTGTCACCTTTGCCTCCTTTTCTGGAGTTTGGACTATGTCCAGGTAACTATCCATAAATTCAGCGGATAACTCCGCTTCTTCTTCTTCCACAACTTCCATGACCTGATCCATGTTGTCCCTGAAAAATCACTCCAAGACGATCAGAATACAAACAAACAAGGTCATGTGCAAAAGGTAAGTGCACGATCGGAGAGACGACACAGAACGTGAGCATCGGGTGGACGTCACGACGTGAAAAACGTCACAGCGGGTGTACGACACGCTAAAATTCGGTCAAATCGGGTGCACGACACACAAATCTGCAGGAATGATCACATTCTTCTTACGATTACAGCTGTTTGCGGGGGACTACAACTACGACACTTGGCAGGATTGGTGCAGACATGTTTAGGTTTTGGTAGAATGTATTAGCATTACTTACAAGACGCGTTTTCCTCACGATTTTGCGCTCGAAGCGACAAACTTTGCAGCTGTGCAGCGACGGGTCCGTCATTCGGCCGATTCACGGGTAAAATACGCGAAATACAAACCCGAAAAACCCATTGGCATTAAGTATAGACACTAACAGAACTAACCTGACCTATCTCGATGTGCAACACTTCGTAATACTTCATTTATAGAGATAAATAGCTTCACCAACCTCTTTGAATTTCCCCTGAAGCAGATGACGGAAGCGTCGGGAAGAAAATTTTCTTAACACAGTGTGGGAAGAGAGTCAGGGCAGTGAGCATTGTCAGCCGGAATCCAGCCGTCAGCGTCCGTTGTAAATCGGATGTAAATCGTTGGATCCACGAGTGAGATCACGTTTGTGATAACATTATGTTTATTGTGTGGAGATGAGGATGGTGGCAGGAGGGAGGGCAGTCATATTCCGCATTCATGGATTTAAAAAAAAATGGGGGGGGGGGGGGAATACCTGTCTAAAACGACCACCCAAGGCTCCAGAGCAGTCAACTTGAATTCTACTGAGTAAGATTTTCGCTTCGGCATTTTCTTGGAAAGAAGCGCCAAAAGCAAGGGGAAGCAACTCTGACACGACATTCTTCAGCATTCCTTATTTCTCTCCCTGTTCTCGATTTTTTTATTTTTTTAATTTTTTTAGCCATGCAAAAGTGGGGGGTGGGCGTTTACTCGGTACTTCACCTTTTGCACGGATTTTGCTCCAAGGTGGGGGATGGGCGTTTACAATGTTATGGGCTTATACTCGGTACTTTACGGTAAATGCTGCACAAAGTCTTGTTACTTATAAGCTTTTCCCGCCGGAAAATCCAATTTTACGTTTCCTGCAGGGAAAAGACTCCATGCAAAACTCATTTATGCCAACAGATCGAAATCGATAATGACAAGAAAATGCTATTAAAGTGTGTGTGTGTGTGTGTGTTTGTGTGTGTGTGTGTGTGTGTGTGTGCGTGTGTGTGTGTGTGTGTGTTTGTGTGTGTGTGTGCGTGTGTACGTGAGTGCGTGTGTGTGTATGTGTGTGTGTGTTTGTATGTGTGTATGTGTGTGCGTGTGTGTATATGTGTGTGTGTGTGTGTGCGAGTGCGAGTGTGTGTGTGTGTATGTGTGTGTGTGTGTGTGTATGTGTGTGTGTGTGTGTGTGTGTGTGTATGTGTGTGTGTGTGTGTGTGTGTGTGTGTGTGTGTGTGTGTGTGTGTGTGTGTGTGTGCAGGCAGCACGTGCTGGTGGTTCAGTGAACTGGTCATTTTCCCTTGCTACGACACTGTGACTGTTTACCGTTTAGTCGGGGAAGGCAGAGAGAAGATAACAAAATATAGCTATTATGATGGACACGTGGGGGAATTCGGGGGCTGTGATTGGATGGTCTCAACATCATCATCAAAGCATAATGCTACGGAAGTCGGCCATTTTTAAAGACGCATGGTTCCGGTTTACCCATCTGTACCACACGATGTTAACAATCGACAACAGCATACACTAACAACGTGAAATTCTTCTCGGGAATGTTTTTCAGCTTTACAAATGTCGATAGCATACCCTTTTCTGCTAACTTCCTGATGAAACAGGACTAAACCAATTATTTTCTGTCCCTAAACACCGCAAAGATGTAGTACAAACAGGGGAGTAAAACGGAACAGCCGTTTTTGTGTGCCTGTGTGAGCTACTGACACAAACTTTCGCATTCGGCTTTTCTTATCTCGTAATTCCACACTAAATACCCCACTTCCCCTCTGAAGTATTGATGTACAACCCATGGCACTAACATTCATGTAGTCGTTTATAACTGAGGTTGAAAAATTCCCTTCATGACGAGACAAGTATGAATGCCATTCACCAAACTGAAAACTTCGCTGTCGTCTGCTCGCTTTGTACGGATTAGCTGTTCTCTTCTCCTCCCCTTGTTGCATCCTAGCTCTTCAGTTGTTTCTATTTTTCCGTTGATGTTGTGTTTTGGTCTACTTCAGAAGTAGTCTTGTTAAAAAAAAAAAAACTCAAACTTCTTTTTGTTGTATACGAATGAACTAATGCAAAGCTGTTTAACAGCTGTGTTGTCAAATCGAGGTTTTTTTCCAAAGTCAGTGTGGCGCCTGCGCAAAACTAATGCGCATAAGAAACGGCGTCTGCTATCAAAACCTGAGATCAACGCATCGACGCAAAAACTTGTGTAAGTTTGGAACAACAAATCAAGGTCAGAACAGCTATATAATCGCTATTCTATTTTCAGCGTAGCAATAGGGTCCGATATTTAGACTCGAACAAGTATAATGCGACTCGTCTTCTACTCGTCGGCATTAGCCTAAACTTGTCTCGTCTAAATATCGGACCCTATTGCTACGCTGAAAACACAATAGCTGTTATTAATGATACAAATAAACCAAAAGTTGCTGAGAAAAAAGTCCAAGCGGCTACTCTATGTCGCTGAGAGGGGCAGGGTATAGCATGCACACACATGGACGCCGAAACACGCACAGACACAGACACAGACACAGACACACGCACGCACGCACGCACGCACGCACACACACACACACATACACACACACACTCACACACACACACACACACACACACACACACACACACACACACACACGCTAACACTTACACACAAAACACACACCATACGCAGAACGTTCCAGACCAGTGTCTCTAGCTTCTTGATAAACAAGTTCGCTGGAATTAATGGGCCATTATTAAACTGGTTTACAGACTACCTAACAGATCGAAAGCAAGCAGTTGTATTAAAAGGCAGTAAATCAACTTATCTTCCAGTAGTAGCGGGAGTTCCTCAAGGTTCAGTGCTTGGACCTTTGCTCTTCCTAATTTATGTAAACGACATTGTACGTGATATAGAATCTACGATTAAGCTTTTTGCTGACGACACTAGCATGTACTTGTCTTTAGCCAATCACAACATCCGTGCCGAAATTTTAAACTCAGATCTTGAAAAAATTGTAAATTGGGCAGAAACATGGAAGGTAGCATTTAACCATGCAAAAACTGAATTGGTGAACTTTTGTACACAAAGAACCCCTGATATCGCAGATCTAAACTTTGGCAATACCATCCTTGAAAGTTCCCAAAATCACAAACACTTAGGAATAATAATACAAAACAACTGTAAATGGGATGAACATATAAAATCTCTTGTTGCAAAGTGCAGAACTCTCGTAGCTTGCTTGCGTACATACAAATATAGACTGAGCCGAAAATCATTGGAAATTGTGTTTAAATCCTTCATTCTACCACACTTTGATTATTGCGACATAATATGGGACAATTGTAGCAAAACCCTAACAGATGAACTCGAAAAGTTAAACCTAGATGCAATACGAACAATCATCGGAGCTGTCCGCGGAACCAGTCACTTTAAGCTTTACGGAGAATCTGGACTCCAATCATTATCTGAAAGGCGTAACCGTCATAAACTAACAATGTTCCATAACATTACTCACGACAAGACCCCCCCATACCTACAAGCAGCACTCCCACCTCTCGTAGCAGCCAACAACCCCTACCACAGACGCCGCCCCTTAGAACGAAGTATACCCCCACATCGAACAGAAACGTACAAAACATCCTTTTTTCCTTCGACAACCGTACTCTGGAACCAACTACCAGAACAAATACAGTTAACCGACTCCCTCGGGGAATTTAAACATTACTTAACAAAAGACGACACACAAATTCCCGTTTACTTCTACAGTGGCAGTCGACAAACACAAATAATCCACACACAAATGAGACTTAATATTAGTGATCTAAAGAAAGACTTAGTTGAGCGACACCTTGCGGAAAACAGCGTATGCGACTGTGGTGATGGAACAGAAACTGCAACACACTTCTTACTAGAATGCCGTTTACACTTAGCTGCAAGAAACAACACAATCAATAAACTAACCAACAACCTCATACACACAGATATTCTACTTCATGGAAACCCCTCCTTGCAAACAAAAATTAACAAAAAAATCTTTTTAACAGTGCAGGAATTTATTGGACAGTCCGGCCGTTTCGAACAGATAAACATGTAAAGTGAAAACAAAATCGATACGTCTACTCGTCTCTCTCTCTCTCTCTCTCTCTCTCTCTCTCTCTCTCTCTCTCTCTCTCTCTCTCTCTCTCTCTCTCTCTCTCTCTCTCTCTCTCTCTCTCTCTCTCTCTCTCACTCTCCCCCTCTCTCTCACTTTCCCCCTCCCTCCCTCCCTCTCTCCCTCCCTATCTCTTACTCGCTAACACCATAAATATTATATTATGTATTCTAAAACTGATTTTTGTTTTGATGTACAATTTTCATTCAATTTTCTTTTCATGTTTGCTTGGTTTTCATTTTAACTGTACCCTCCCCAATCACATAATTCACCTCCCCCACCTTTTAAACGGAGACAGACAGTATTCCTCAGATTTGAACAGGAAATTTTTTTCCACCGTACACTCGTTCATTAAACGTTCAGGCCGCTTTGGGTAAATCAGAATAAATGCTCTACAAGCCGGACAACAACTTTAACTTCTGCACATCTCCTACCCATCCCTCTTCTTTTATTCATCTTCTTTCCCTCCTTCCTTCCTTTACTGTCTTTCTTTATCATCATTATGCAACGTTCATTACGTTATTAATAGATTTGGTTTATTGAGACAAATTTTTCAGCCGTTACCGCCTTTGTTGTACTGTCATGCAGGAACACCACTATAAGCTTCTAGCTTGTTGCTGTTTCTGTGAACTTTGTATACATGTCATGATTGTAACCTTTGTTAAAATAAACTTATGTTTAAACCAAACAAGTTCGCTGCACGTGACATCACTGACATTTGCGCAATAACAGAATCTATAGTATTGACTTGCTTCATCTTCTTCTACATATAAATCGAATATAACCCACAGGCGACATCCGGACGTAGATAGCCAAATGGCAACAACCGGTGTCGACTTGTTCATCCTTTTCAACAACAACACGAAAATAAACTGTTCAAAGAAGCAGTCGATTGCTGATCTAGCACCACGTAGGTGGAGGAAAGCGCGTGGTAAAAACTTTGTGCGGCATCAAGAAATGTAAGGCATACGCGATTTGAGGTGTCCAGTGTTTACAACTAATATGCGTTGTTTTGTTTTTCTTTTCAGTTTGGCTTTCAGTCTTGACCTTCCACTAGACATGTGGGTGCTATATGTCATTATGCGACTCCCCCCCCCACTCACACACACACACACACACACACACACTCACACACACACACACACACACACACTTGAACAAATAACATCCTGCCAAGATCTTCAAGTCGCCAAAATGTAAACCCTTCTTGTTTTCTGTTGTGATTATGATTATGATTTCGAATTAAGAGGGATATATTCTTAAAGGTGTAACGTATTGCTTCGACATTTGAAGTATCTTTTCCAGATGTATGGACAATTGTGTTGTCTTTGTCAAGCAAGATAAGGTTTGTTTTTAACATTGTGTCTCACCCGGATTTTGTTTAACCTTAACTCCGCTTTGGACTATACACAGTTCGGATGATGTGGGTCGTGAACGACCCATACTTTCTAAAGAAGGATTCAACGTAAAACGTATGGGTCGTATACGACCAAAGCCAGCCGAATAAGGATACACTCTTTGCCACCTCTGTGCAGAGTATCTTGCACGACCAACGCCATCCGAATAAGGATACACTCTTTGCCGCCTCTGTGCACAGTATCTCACACGACCAAAGCCATCCGAATAAGGATACACTCTTTGCCACCTCTGTGCAGAGTATCTTGCACGACCCACACCATCCGAATAGGGATAAACACCGTAACATGCCTTATTTAATTCCATATGGGTCGTCCACGACCCACAGCATCCGGACTGTGTAGTTTAAATGAAGTGATTGTTTATTTGTTTGTTTACAAAGATAATCTTTTACAATTTGGTTAATAGGAAGGGTCGATGGAGTTTGAGGATTACACGAAGTCTCAATCAAAAACCTCGCAATAGTTTTAGAGACACAGACACCTGTGTGAGGCTCTGGATCGTCCACGACCCAGGAAGTACGGTGAAGGTTAAGCATAGATACTGTTTCACATTGATTTCACAAGAAAGAAGATGGAAGAGTAGGGAGCGACGAAGGATTATATTGACCACCGTCACGGGACGCAAGGCAGCATTGCGAATCACAGCAAAGGTCAAGCTTCTTGATCTTTCGCAACTTTACGGAGACTTTCGATCCAGTCGGCTAACCATAGAATTTTCCGTGTCCAAGGGAGTGTTTCGGTGTAGAGACGTTAACCTTTCACGCTTTCGAAAGCCACACAAATTCACACGCGTTCATTTGGAGAAAAAAAAAATAAAAAAATAAATAAAGGTTCTTTCGAGGGAGCGGTGAAAGGTGGTGAAGATCCCGTTCTGATAACGCTGAGTTTTTAGTGCAATGCAAACGAGTTCTGTTAAAGATACATGTCCCTGCATGAAAGCGATCATAACAGTGTGCGCTATCTCAGATACATATACACAGTATGTTGCATGGGATAAGTGCACCCTTCCACTTGAACTCATACCAACAATCAACAGCATTCAACAGTGTGGCTGCATTCTGCACGGAATAGGATTGATTCTCAGACAAAAAGGGACGCAGAAAGGTCTTCTTCTCTTCTTCTTCGTTCATGGACTGAAACTCCCACGTTCACTCATGTTTTTGCACGAGTTTGATTTTACGTGTATGACCTTTTTTCCCCGCCATACGCCGCTTTCGGGGGAAGCATGCTGGGTATTTTTTATGTTTCTATGACCTACCGAACTCCGACATTGATAACAAGATTTTGTCCGTGCGCACTTGGTCTTGTGCTTGCGTGTACACACGAAGGGGGATAAGGCACTAGCACGTCTGCACGTACGTACGTTGACCCGGGAGATCGCAACAATCTCCACCCGTAACCCACCAGGCTCGGGGGCCCGGGTAGCTCAGGTGGTAGAGCACTGGACTTGTGATCGAAAGGTCGCTGGTTCGAATCCGGGCCGGGACGGACACAGGTCAACTTTATGTGCAGACCCAGAGACGGTATCCATCTCCCACCCCCGTGTCACCACAGTGGCACGTAAAAGACCTCGGTCATTCTGCCATAAGTGCAGATGGCTGATACCACCTAAACACGCATACACTTGTGTATCTCATCCAAAGTCGGGTTAAAACCCGGGAACATGCCCCTAATGGCTTTGCCGTGAGGGCGTAAAACTTGAATTTCTCTCACCAGGCTCGGCCGGGATTCGAACCCGCGATCTTCCGCATAGGAGGGCGATGTCTTATCTTCTAGGCCAATGCGCCCGTCGTACACGGTCTAAATGCATACACGTGCAACAAGAGTAAGTGAGAGTATTGCGGAACCATTCTCCTGGCACCTGAGAGAATAACACGCATTGAAATAAACAAGCGAATCAGAGTCATACTCGTTTTGACATGGGTGTCACGAAGGAATTAGTAAGGCAAAATGTGACCCTCCACCACGGAATGAGTCACATGTCACCTTTGCATGATTTTCAATTACTTTACATTTTCCTAAAGAGTTTTTTTTATGCTCTATCCAGTGGTGAAAACCGTTTCAGAAAAGAGCAAAAACTGTTTGAGTTATAAGCCTGTGACTAAGGTGACCCTCACACTGTTACCAGACACTCCCCGGACTTATATATTTAAGCCTAGCGCAGAACCGCGCGAGGTGACATGCGACTCATTTCGTGGTGGAGGGTCACAAATATGTCTACTCTGTTATTTTATGCAGGCCGGCAGACAGCCAAACAATTAGGCCCAAAGAAAGATAGACGGGATCAGAAACACTAATGACGGTAGGTTGCTTGTAAATGCTGACCCAAGTTATAGAAACGGAACGCCCTTCGAGTGTCGATACACACACTCAGACCAGAACGCATTACACTTTCAACACGCACAGACAGTGAAGACTCTGGTGGTGGGGAGGGGGGGGGGGGGGTTGAGTGGGACTTTGATGTGTGATTTCTGATTTCCAAATGTTCAACATTTTTTTTTTAGCTGCATTATTTTAGTTATTCATGAGTGGGTGGGTGGAGGGGATGGGCTAGTTCTAACTATGCATTAGATTATAAAATTGTATTCTGTGTAGACCCTTCCACCAGCATCTTAGACCACTCTCTGAACATTTTCTTTTAATAGATGATTGTCATTTGTTTTACCTCATGTCTGCCCTGCGTGTGATGGTGTGATCGTGACTGCTGTAGTGTAGGCGTGTGTGTGTTGGTGTGTATGTCAGTGTATGTGTGGGCGTGTGTGTGTGTGTGTCAGTGTGTGTGTGAGTGTGTGTGTGTGCGTGATTTTACCAACACTACGCTAAATTCCTTGTGCTTTAAATGTTTTTTAATGTCACTTGGCTCAATAAATACTGTATTCTGTATTCTGTATTCTCTTAGAAACGCTCGATGTTCATAATTATGAAGTCTTTTTGTTTGAGGGTTGAATGCCCTTGAACTTTTTACGGTCCAATTTGCCAGAAAACTTTCTCAAGATGACTGTTCACATAGCGCACCTTTAAGGAAACATTTATAAAAAAAAATATTAAAAAATAAAGATTTGATCTACATATATGTTTTCAATCACATGACACAGTCCTGCCCTGTTGTCACAGTGCTCATGTCTGAGTGCGAAATGTCAGGCACATCACACGCCGGATGACAAGAGTGGGCGAGTTTCAATGGTCGACCCTAGTCTAGTCTGGTTAGTCCACTGCGCATGTCACTCGGTTCGCTTCGCTGAAACGTGGTCTGGTAGAACCATAATCATCCACAATAGCCGTCGCTAGCTGGATGTTCTTTAGTCAAATAAACTCACATAAACTAACTCAATATCCACCAAATCTTCTTCGCAAAGATAGCCAACATTACACCAAACTAGTTGACAATGCAGAATGTGCTTGGAAATGAACAGCACCGTCTAAAATGTGTCTCGTAAGTAAAACATCACTTGACAGATCGAATTGAGCGCACATTTGACGCCATTTTGGAACCACATACATGTTTTCGGTTCGGACTAGAGCAACCAGAGTGACGTCATCAGGCTCGACCAGACCCCGCTTCAGCGAACCTTAGTCCGACGCTAGTGACTAGGTTCGTCAATGAAACTCGACCACTGTCGTGATCTTTTACAAGAGGAGGGAACGCTCGCCGATTATATTGATTAGACTGGAACAGGACGCAAAGGCCATGTCGATTCAAAGATAATGCCATGGTAGTTGCACAGGATACGAAGAAGAATTCTTGGAGACTTTCGATTCTGTCACCTGACCCTGGGATAATCTTAAGACTAGTTTTTCTCTCAATCTCAGCAATGATTCATGTCTGTTTCAAAGCAAGAGCGCATGCGCAAGTGTTCGGTTTTTGACTGCACGTGCACAGGATGCAATAATAAACGTGTTTCTGTGTCACGGCAGCTGTTGTGTAATTTGGACACACACACACACCACACACCAACGGACACCAACGGACACACGCACATGCACGCACACACACACACACACACACACACACACACACATACACACACACACCAACGCAATCACACACACACACACACATATACACACACACACACACACACACACACCAACGCAAGCCCGCACGCACACACACACACACACATACACACACACACACGCACACTGACGCACACACACAACTGAACACGCGCGCGCGCGCTCAGGAACATGCTTTACAGCAACAACACAAAATCTATTCAAAAAGACAGAGAGACAAGCAGAGAGAGAGACAAACAGACAGAGAGACAAACAGACAGAGAGACAAACAGACAGAGAGACAAACAGACAGAGAGACAAACAGACAGAGAGACAAACAGACAGAGAGACAAACTGGCGGCGAAGCAGACCGACGGGCATGTACAAGTTTGCACAACACAAACGATCGGTCACCGATCTGCACTTGCAAAAATGCACGAACTACAACCCATACATGCACTAGCAGGAATACACTCCGCAGTCGCCTCCCTTCAGATGAGGATAATGACAAGAGCATTTTTTACAATCAACACATTATTGTGTTACTCGATAGTTTAACGTTTATATAGCAGTCTGTTTCCTTCCTGTCTGCGAGTAACATGATGTGTGTGTGTGTGTGTGTGTGTGTGTGTGTGTGTGTGTGTGTGTTCGTGTGTGTGTGTGTGTGTGTGTGTGCTGCGAAAATATATGATTCATTCCATGTACGTAGTGCATATATACTTGCAATGCTCAATTTCCTTGCCGACAATATTTGTAATGACTTAAAACAGGTACAAGCCTTTTTTGTACGAATATATGAGTACCTGCTATGTGTAACTGTTAGTTGTTTTTTCTTTAAGCAAAGATAACAAGAACATGAATTAATAAAAAAAAAAGACTCAAGACTCAAGACTCAAAACCAATCGAGCATGATGCAAGGGAGATAAGCCATTTATTTTCAATCGTATGTTCTGTACAGTTCATGTTTCTATCGACTGTACATTGCTTGAAACCCAGAGAGCAATGTCATGATTGAATTTCTGTTGACCGCAGGCAACACCATTGGCACATAAAACATAAACCATCTAAATTGTGCCAATTTAAACAAAAACATGTTAGACCATATTAAATGTACAAGTAAGCAAAACAGGTTAAAACACGCGAAGGTAAGATTGTCTTTCCATGTGTCCATGCAATATCAGGTTGTGTGTAGAAACACATTCCATCTGTTTATTTGTAGTCAAATACAGAAATCGGCTCCAAACATGTACGTGTACGAGTTAAAATCAAGAAATAAGATTTAGTAGGGTATAACAAAACGAATTAATTTCATGCGCCTTTTTCTGTTCACACGGAAATAATCCGCTGTCCGGGAAAACATACTACAGCGAAGTGACAGGCAGACCACTGTCACAGTCCACCCAGCTGATATGTGCACAAACATGGCAGAAGGCCAGGAGAAAGAAAAACAAGAAATTCCTACGAGGTAGGAAAAACACCCCCGTCAAAGGGAAATAACCTTCTCAGTTGGTGGCAGTGACTGAGTGAGAATGGTTATTTCCCTTTGACCATTAAGATGTTCCTCTATAAGTCCTTGTATAATTTTAATCCACCAATAACTCCCTAACCGTGTGTTTGACTGGTCCCAATTTTTGTAAGGACCGTTTCAGGAATGTATAGAACCTGTTCACCAAGTTTGGTGACGATCGGTCCGTTCATTCTTGAGATCTATATGCGAACACAAACAAACAAACAAACAAACAAACACATCGAGCGAAACCTATACACACCCCTATACCGGGGGTGTAAAACCGTTTTAACGCAAGCCTGAAGAAGAAGCACACACTGTGAAACGATTGTTTCTGGGATTGATGAGTGTGCACAACTTGTTCTGGCTTGGTTCGATCAACATGTCAAATCATTTGCTCTATGGAAGGTCAGATGACAGAATAATGCACTACCGTTGCGAGACAGGAATGTGAGCCTGTCATGTTCAACATATGTTACCATCCATGTCATTAATTGTCAGAAGACAACTCGACAGGGTTGAACCCAAAACCATAACGTTGTGAAGAGAGTTCTTTTTGCTTCAACACCGCGGCAGGACAGATCAGTGTTGACACTTGGCTAGAGTTCACGCTTCACTGACCTTGCTTAGTTGCTCAAAGAAAGCAACGCACAATCTGACACAGAGCATTCCTTGCGTGTGTTATTGTGTGTGTGTGTGTGTGTGTGTAAGTCGGTGTCATTACTTGTCGCAAAAGTAGTGAATATGACGTGTCGTTGTGTTTGTTTCTTTCTTGTTTCTGTTCAGCAAATCTAGAATGGTGCAGACTATTGATATGGAAATCAGCAAAGTATGGTCGATTACTCGCTTTACTGCTGCGGATATAATTAAGAAACCAATTCCGCTAACTGAGACAAAAATAGAGCATTCCTCGGTCGGGTGATCTAACACACAGGAGCTTGTATCAAAGCTCTTGTCGATCTGGGAATACTCCTTTAGCCTTCCTGTATTATTACCACAAGTTTTCACTACTAGTTGTAATAGTATAGGAAGGATACATGAGTAGATTGGCGACCGGCGCTTTGGTACAAGCTCCTGCATGTGTTCTTACATGGCGTCAAAATAGTAATATGACGTGGCGTTTTTTTCTTTCTGTAGTGAGCAAATACGGAGTACAGACCATAATATATTCTTCCGCCTTCAAACTGTTTCACAATTCGCGTTCGACCTGCGAAATCTGCAGAAGAGATCGTCTGCTTACGGACAACTACACACACAAACGAGATAATGGCTTCCAGCGGAGGTATGTTGTGTGTTCTGTTAAGGATACCTTTGTCACTTGGGTTTAGATATCACGGGTAGAACGGCATGGGTGGCCGAGTGGTAACGCACTTGCGCTCGGAAGAGAGAGGTTGCGAGTTCGACCCTGGGTCAGGGCGTTAGCAATTTTCTCCCCCCTTTCCTAACCTAGGTGGTGGGTTCAAGTGCTAGTCTTTCGGATGAGACGAAAAACCGAGGTCCCTTCGTGTACACGACATTGAGGTGTGCACGTTAAAGATCCCACGATTGACAAAAGGCAAAATTGTATAGGCATAGATAAAAATGTCCACCAAAATACCCGTGTGACTTGGAATAATAGGCCGTGAAAAGTAGGACATGCGCCGAAATGGCTGCGATCTGCTGGCCGATGTGAATGCGTGATGTATTGTGTAAAAAAAATCCATCTCACACGGCATAAATAAATCCCTGCGCCTTGAATATGTGCGCGATACAAATTGCATAAAATAAAATTAAAAAATTAAAAAATTAATCCCTGCGCTTAGAACTGTACCCACGTAATACACGCGATATAAGCCTCATATTGATTGATTGATTGCATCTTGGTACTGGAAGTACACAAACAAACCCGGCTGCGGGTGTAACAGGACGTGGAATCAGCACCACTATGCGTAAACACAGATACACACAAACACATACACACACACACATATACGCACACACACACACGCACACACGCACGCACACACACACGCACACACATACACGCACACACACACACACACACACGCGCGCGCGCGCACACGCACACGCATACACACACACATATGACATCAAGTCACCCATGAAGACGTTACGCATGAATGCAGCCGAACATGCATCGTTGTGCTTGTTCATATACATCCATTAGGTTTACTTTTCTGATCATACATTTACAATAACATGTCAACAGTGCCTGCAATCAAGGATTACCATGCAGAATCAACGTTCAATACATCTCAGATTGACATATACTTGGTGATCAAAGCCTCATTTGCAGTGACATCTGTTGGGCCCGTTTGTTTTTCGATTTAGTCATTATAATGTTTAAATGCATTACTCTATTCATCTACTTAGTAGAGTGAATATTTGTGAGTGGATGGGTGGATGGATGGTTAGTGGGTAAGTGACTGGGATAGTGCTTTGTGCAGGTGATGATTGTTAGACTGAAGATTCTTTGGGGTCAGTGGGCGGTTGGGCAAACTGGGGCTAGTTAGATAGTGGGTGGGTGAGTGGGCAGTTGATTGACTTGGCGGGTTGGTTATTCGTGGGAGCAAGCGACAATATTTGCAGAAAGAACATTGTTTGGGTCAGCGGGAGGATGGGCGACTACGGCCAGTTAGGTAGGGTGGGTGAAGGACTGGAAGGTCGGGTTTGAATGGTGCAATATATGATTTTTGTAGAAAGAAGGCGGTTTTTGGTCAATGGGCGGTTGGCAGACTGGACTTATAAAATGGTGGGTGGGTGAATGTCTGCAAGGGTGGGTTATTAGTTGATGCAGGCAATGATTTTTCAAATTGACGATTGTTTTTGGTCAGTGGGCGAATGGATGACTGGGGATAGTTGGACGGTTAGCATTCTGGTTTTGGGTGGGTGTGCATTTAAGGAAGATGAGTGATGAGAGTTTTCCTTGGAGAAATAGATCCACTAACGAACAAAAGAGTCAGCTATTTTTTTTCCCCAGATTTACTTAAGGTTGTCGCAGAAAGAAAAAAGAAAAAACCATCCTGAGTCTTTGTATTACGATTTTCAAATAATCATATAGTTATTAATATAATGATTGGCTGTTTCAGGAGAAAGCTTCAGATTTCTTCTGCTTGGCAAAACCGGAAGCGGTAAAAGCACAACCGGAAACACAATTTTCGGAGAAAACCTGTTCGACACAGCAGCCAGCTTTTCTTCAGTCACCAGTAACTGCGAGATGAAAATTAGCAACCGGTGTGGCAGGAAAATAGAGGTAAAAAGGCAGTATTTTTATTACATTCATGAAGATTGAAATTCGCAAAGGCTTATTGGAAACGCCTTCGTACAGTTTTTACCAGTAAAGCGCTTTTTTTGTTTTGCACCAGCTGCAGAAAGGTCATGCCAGGTTTGTAGGTTGTGAAGGAATCGAGAATAATCATGTTTGATCGATGACACTACTTGATTTACAGTGAAAACTTCAGTTACAAGAACTTGCGGAATGCTCTTTTTTTTCATTCATTGTGGGAGCAATATTACGAGGAAAAAGTGGTACTTTCAATAAAGAAAGTGATACTCTTCGCAGGCTCTGTGTTTTTTGATGATAAATATTACACGTCTTCGCTACGTTGGTCTTTGCATCTACTTGTACGCATACTACTGGACTATTATTTATATCAACCTGTATAGGCTCCGCATTTTGCAAGTCGATTTATGAATACAATCTAAATCGAAGCCAGTGTTCATGCAGACTTGTTTATTTCCCTCAGATCATCGACTCTCCCGGGCTGTACGACACACACAAGACTCAAGAGGAGATATGTATCACCATCGTGCAGGCTGTCGCCGGCATGCATCCGGGTCCTCACGCCATCTTGTATGTCGTCAGACTGGGCCGCTACACGGCTGAAGAGTATGGCGCCTACCAACGTCTGAAGGCTTTGTTCGACGAAGACATCAGCAAGTACATGATCGTCCTGTTCACTCATGGAGACATGCTTGAGCGACAACAGACGACCGTGAACGTGATGCTGGAGAAAGACGACAATCCTCAAGGGTTGACACAGGTTCTGCAAGAATGCAGCAACCGCTACATCGTCTTCAACAACATGGCGCGCGACACGCACGCCCAGGTGGAGCAACTCCTGTCCATGGTGAGACACATGGGGACTCAGAACGGCGGCCAGGCCTACTCGTGTCCCAAGTACGGTCAGATCGGTCAGGGCATGGAGGAGGAGGTGGCCAGGAGACTGCAGGAGGTGGAAAAGAAAGATCTCAAGCGACAGAAGTACGTCCAGCAGCTGGAGAAGCAGACTCACGAAGCCGAGGAGACCGCCCAGAGAACCAAGGAGCAGTTCCAAAAGAACGAAGCCGAGAGACAGCGCCGTATGGAAGCGGAGAAACAGAAGCGACAGCAACTGGAAGATCAGCTGCAGGACCACAAAAGGGAGCAAGAGGAGAAATTCCAGAGGCACCAAGAAGAACTGCAGCGTCTGCACAGGGAGAGAGAAGAGCAGGAACGTATGATGAAGGAAAAGGAACAGGACATGACGGAGAGGGACAGACAGAGAGCCAAAGAAGCAGCGGAGAGGAGGAGAAGACGCGAAGAAGAGATAAGAAAACAACAACAAAGGCTAGAAAGACAACGCAAAGAGGACAAAGAGACGAGACAGAGACTGGAGCAGGACAGACAAGATTTTGAGCGGCAGATGGACAAACAACGTCGTCAAGACAGAGAAGAGCTGAAGAAGCGAGAAGCGGAGAGAGAAAGACTGTGGCAGAAGAAGAGAGAAGAAAAAATAAGAGCGGCCAAGAGACGAGAGGAAGACCACGACAGAGAGATGGCCCAACTCAAACAGCAGATCGTCGACAACGAAAACTCTGCCTTCATCGACACAGTAATCAACGTAGTCGCTATAGTTGTCAGGCTGGTCGTCTTGTTCGTTCTGAAGGTCTGAAACAATGGTGGGTTACTGGAGAATAGGCATGATTCTGGCATGAAGTCTACCAACTCGTTTTTGTTTTGTTTTTTTTTTTTTTTGGGGGGGGGGGGGTGAGGATATGACAAAGACAACTAACGTTTCAAAGGTACAGTTCTTGCATGTCAAAGGTCATGTTCACCCACCCAGATCTGTCCAGGTTTTTACGTGGAACAAGAGCATCCTTTCCCTGGGGCATAACACAAAATGCAACCCACAGCACAATATTGGCAGAGGAACATCAAGACAGCAAGGTGCCCAACCACCTTAACATTCTCTGGGCCTCATTTGTGCAATTGACCGAGTGACCATTCTCAGGGCTCCCCACGAATGCCCGTCCTAGAGGGTCCCGGGACCCTCACTTTTAATGTTAAGAGGGTCCATGGACCCCCACTTTTAATGTTCAGAGGGTCCCGGGACCCCCACTTTTAATGTTAAGAGGGTCCATGGATCGACCCCCTAAGCGGAGTTTTAGAGGGTCCCATCTGCACCGTATAGTTACGCCTTCTTTCCGATAGTGTTCTCGCGTGAAAGGTGGCTTAAGTTGTGCTTGCATTTTGACTTAACTGACGACTACAGTCTGAAAAGAGCACGACACCGGAAATTTAGTGCGTCCCTGGACCCACTCTTTGTAAGTTTAGTGTGTCCCGGGACCCCCTCCGTGAGTTTCTAGTGCGTCATTTTGGCTTCCAGTGCGTATAGGACGCAGGGCTAGGGACGCGCACTGTGGGGAGCCCTGATTCTGATGTTTATTCGTGAATCTTCCATCTATTGATTTTGTACATCTCACTTACCCGTGCATGTGTGTGTCACGTTGGTTTATCCTACATACGTGAGAGAGACACCCGTGAGATAATAATCGTTCAAATCACACGTGTGTATATCATGTAAATGAGGTCATGTCAAGCAAGTCTGGCAGGGACCTGTTTTTCCACTGCATATGATGCCAAAGTCACCGAGACAAACGTCATTATAGAAACACAAATTGCGCTCGCTAATTACCCTCGATGAATCTTTAGAACTAACACGTCACGCCAAACTTTCAGAGTGACGTTTCTTTGCTTTGACGTAATAGATTGCACGAGGCTTTAGAAGAGATCGAGGTTCCAAAACAAGCGTCTTCAATTTAGCTGCCTCGAATGCAGGACATTTTCAGTAAAATACACGTAAGTACAGTATGTAGGATAAACAGAATACTGCATGGCTTGCTGTATCGTACCAGATTTACACTCGTTGCTTTTTCAAATAGTGAACAGCTCGATTTCGCTCGCAGTTTAATATTTAAAAAAACACAAAAAAACTCGTGTAAATCTGGTACGACACAGCAAGCCATGTAGTATTATCTATATATGTTACATCATTTATTGACATTTTAAGCGTATGTGCAGATAACAGTGGTAGAACACGTGCCAATTGCTACCAAACTTTTTTTTCTTTGTTTACATATGACGACACTATAGTGCCTGGCTGCATCCTGAACTCAGGTCAAAATGAGTTCGGCTCATTCTCTCCCTGACAGGATGCCTTGAGCGGACGCTACAGTCCTACGCGAATCTATCAAAATAAGAATACAGAGTTATCTCCCATATGTTTTTCGCGAGCAGTGATCTAAATTTGAGATCAGTGTTCGTAAGACGAAAATGATTGCAGATTGGCCGACTTCGACAGTGATATCCGTTCTGTTCTTCACAGTTATATGATAAAGACATCGTTCTAAGGTCAAAACAAGTCGAAATTTTGGGACTGCTGCCGGGAGGAGACCGTAATATATGGTTTCATCACTGTCAACTGGTTACAGAAAAAATCGTCTGCTCCAGTGAGCTCCGAAACGAAACGGTTGATTATCACGTGACACTTTTGCCATATTTAGAGTTGTTTGCACAGTAAATACAGCCGCGAAAAATAGCTCGCTTGAAACTGTCTTACATATCAATTCCTTTGTAATTTAAAAATTACAAAACACCATGAAAAATCATTATCGACGATCGCAAATCTGCTTGTATCAATAATACATTACAAAAAGCTCTAAATAATTATGTAAAAAAAAATAAAAAAATTAAAAAAATCGGTTTCCTTGCCAGACAAGGAAACTCAAAGCATCCTGTCAGGGAGAGAATGAGCCGAACTCATTTTGACCTGAGTTCAGGATGGCCTGGCTGATATCTGCAATATGAAGATGAAGATGATAGTGAATGTAAGGGTAAATGTGATGATGATGATGATGATGATGATGATGATGATGATGATGATGATGATGATGATGATGATGATGAAGCTACTAACTAACGAAGCCATTAACGATCAATTATTCAACACACGAGGACAAATGGGGTAAGAAGGAAACACCTACGGGAAGTAACTGCCTAAGTGACACAACAAAGCCCGGACGAGATATCCCGAGTTACTTCCCGTGCCTTTTTGATCGTCACTTTGAACAGTGGTGAAGATTGCCGGACGGGTGTTGTGCGTTCAGATTTCCCCTGCGTTCAGATGTTCCGATTCAATGTATACCCGAGACTGAAATGTTGTTTCCTGGTCAAAACAAAGAAGTACACTTATTTAAGGGAGAAATGCATGGTAGTTTCTTGGAAGCTAAGGAAATTGGTGGTGAAATTTAATCGATTTCACCCCAAAATTCGATTTCTTCGAAAACGTGCACCGAGTGGTTACGTCCCTTGAATGAGAAGCAAATTTCCAAGTTTAAATAAAAAATGTTGATTGAACAAATTTGATCCTATGAATGTAAAGTACCTAAGCTCTATCATCCGTAATATGGAAGGGAGGGGGGGGGGGCCTTTCAGTGTGGAGTTTATACAAGATCAACGAGGCCCCAGTGACATCAGAACGCAAGGGAAATCTGAACGCACTACATTGGCTTCCAACCCGCAATGCTCATTCTTCCTCCAACAGGATGTCAGTTGTTTTTACGTCAGCAGGATGATTGTTCGGCAATAAAACTTATTGCGATCAGACTGTGATGATAGCAAGTAATACATTCATACAGCACCAGTGGAAGTAAAGTATTGAATTTGACGTGTGTGTGTGTGTGTGTGTGTGTGTGTGTGTGTGTGTGTGTGTGTGTGTGTGTGTGCGTACGGTTGTATGTGTATGTGTGTGTGCGTGCGGTTGTGTGTGTGTGTGTTTGTGTGTGTGTGTGTGTGTATGTGCGTGCGTGCGTGCGTGCGTGCGTGTGTGTGTGTGTGTGTGTGTGTGTGTGTGTGAAACTGAGAGGGCGCGCGCGCGCGCGCGCGAGAGAGAGAGAGAGAGAGAGAGAGAGAGAGAGAGAGAGAGAGAGAGAGAGAGAGAGAGAGAGAGAGAGAATTGAATTGAATTGAACTTTATTTTACAAGGATTAAGATTTAAGGCTATGCCTTTTCTTACAAACTGTCATTGGGACGCACAGACACACAATGATACATTTTTTACATTTTTTTTAAAGTGAACATCAATCAATCAATCAATGAGTCTTATATCGCGCATATTCCGTGGGTACAGTTCTAGGCGCTCTGCAGTGATGCCGTGTGAGATGAAATTTTATACGGCCAGTAGATTGCAGCCATTTCGGCGCATATTTACCTTTCGCGGCCTATTATTCCATGTCACACGGGTATAGGTAGACAATTATTAACTGTGCCTAAGCAATTTTGCCAGGAAAGACCCTTTTGTCAATCGTGGGATCTTTAACGTGCACACCCAATGTAGTGTACACGGGGGGAGGGTTCGGACACCGAAGAGAGTCTGCACACAAAGTTGACTCTGAAATAAATTTCCGCCGAACCTGGGATCGAACTCACGCTGACAGCGGCCAACTGAATACAAATCCAGCGCGCTACCAACTGAGCTATATCCCCGCCCAGAGGTGGGTAGTATTAAACACGTGATGATAATGATGACGATGATGATGATCGATATTTACGATGCTCATGATTATGTGACCACGGAGGACAACTTTCCCCCAGACAGCGGGAACGAAGACTGTGTTAAACGCGACGATAATGACATCTGTTTTCTCGCAGGTACGTCACACACACAAACACATTATTAATGCTGCGTCGCCCAAAACAAATAACGGTTTTGGGTGTGACGAAAAAAAGAATAGGGTCGGAGTGCTATGTAAATTATGAGCAATTCTTCCAAATCCATTTAAAAATAAATATGACACTACCAGACTGTTTCTGCATATTGAGCCAGCATTTGTTTTGTTATGGCAAATCGATGTTGCAGTTCAGGAGCAAATGATCACAATTTCTTTGCGAATTTGTGTTCAAACGTGTTTTTCCCATAATATAACAATGCACAGCTCGAAAATATGGCCAAGGACAAATCTACGGTACTTCGAAGAAAGAAGAATAACAACATTCTTGTCCAATACGACTTGCAATTTACCGAGTGCGCTGTAAAATCTCCCTACCTTCAAATCAGACATCTTCATTTTCTTCCAAGGGAGAAATCGTTGGTCATAAAGTCTTGCAAGACCCAAACATACTTCAGCACGCTTTCTTTTCTTGTCGTATTCAGTTGATTCGCAAAAATAAAATGTCATTGTTTTTTTCAACTTGTCAAGTCAGTCAAAACGACCGCAGAACACAGGACTGGGAAATGGCACTGATTGAAATACGAAAGATCTTCGATGACGAAAGTATTAATGACGTTATGTGGTCACACCTCTCTCGAGAATTAAGCGTCGCTCCGAACCAGCGCCCTTCCATTATTATATAGGTCATTTGTATTTTGAACAATGTATCGACTAAGCATTGATATTTCCCTTCTTTGAGCCATGTGACGTCAGAGTCCGACAAAAAATCATATTTAGGCGGCTAGCCGAGACAACAAAAGAGTGCATGTTTTTATATGCATCAATCGATAATTAAGAAATGCATTCTAACTAAAAATCGATGAATACATGAATGCAATTTTTATTTTTGAACAAAATATGACATTTTATTCAGAATGATATCGGCAATGATGGAACGGTCTCGGAGGAACACCGACTGTCTCGATCTGTGCAACATGTCATATTTTGGTCAAAACTAAACAATAACAATAACAATAACAATAACAGCACTTTATTGTCCATTAAAATATTACATAAAAATGGAAATTTTTCTTCGGCACACCCTGTCTGCCTGTAAACGATTATAACAACAATTGTATAGGACGACACACATAAAACATAAAACATAAAAGGGATACAATCAAATATGATATTGCACTATGTAAATTTACCCTCTCATATCACAGGAGTTGGGTTTCACAGCCGAGTAATCACATTACAAATATTTCCCACACACCTTCACATGTACACATTGTTTGTTTTTTCCCAGCCGACCAGCCTCTACGTGATGCGAGAAGAATTTAAAATGGTGACTGCAGAAGGCAGGAATGACTTTTTAAACTGGTTTTTGCGTGCCAAAGGGACCTTATAACGTTTACCTGAAGGGAGAATTTCGAAACAGGGGTTGAGAGGATGGATCGGATCACGGACAATTTTGAGAGCTTTCCGCTTAATGGCAGCTTCGTAGAGACTGGTCAGCTGTCGTTGGGGTTGCCCAACAAGCTTGCTAGCCGTCGCAACAATGCGGTGGAGTTTAGCTTTGTTTTTAACATTTGTGGTACCATACCATGTCACAATGTTAAAAGTCAGTATGCTTTCAATCAAACTGCGATACACAAGTTCCATAACACTTTGATTGACATTAAAATATTTAAGCTTCCTGAGAAGAAAAAGTCGCTGCTGAGCTTTCTTATAAACAGCATGAACATGATCACTAAAAGTCAGCTTATTGTCAATTGAAACCCCAAGATATTTGAAGGTTTCCACAAGTTCAACTTCCTTGTCGCTTATTCTCACTTTTTGGGGACCACAATTATCACTCTTTCCTCCAAAAATCATTTCTTTTGTTTTGCCTACATTCAACTGCAAGAAACTGGACTTGAACCATTCATTCAGAAGATCAACTTGGGTAAAATACTTTGACAAAGTTTCGTCGTCCTTCAGACGCCCAACGAGGGCCATGTCGTCTGCATATTTAATGAGGGCTAGAACTGGATCATTTAAAAGCATGTTGTTTGTGTAAATGGAAAAAAGGACAGGAGAGAGAACACAACCTTGTGGGGCCCCGGTGTTTAAAACAACTTCGTCTGAAAGCACAGAATGACCAAACAAACGGTTGCTGAGGCTGACACGTTGTGGCCGATCGCATAGGAACTCCCTGATCCAGAAAATCAAATTATTGTTCACATCTAAAAATAACATTCATGTCTTAAAACAAAGGGGGGGGTCTACTGTAAATGATTCCCCTCTCTCCTCAGGCGACGACCGAGTGAACGAGCAGCCAGCCTTGACTCTGATGCACACGCTGTTTCTGCGCTACCACTACATCCTGGCACGAACGCTGCGCCGAACATGGCCCGGGATGAAGGACGAACTGGTCTTCCAGCAAGCACGTGCAATCGTGTGGGCGGTCATGCAGAATATTCTCTACTCCGAATGGCTTCCTATTCTGCTGTCACCGAGCGCGCGGGAACAACACGGCTTGGATTTGAAGGAAGGCAAATTCACTCGCAACAACTCTGAAATGGATCCCAGCATCTTCAGTGCTTTCTCCTCTGCCGTGTTCAGGTGGGTGCAGACTTACTGTCGTCTGGAAGAAAGTAACTGACGATCTGTGTGTGTCAATGCTGCGCTAAGGGCAGGGATATAGCTCAGTTGGTAGCGCGCTGGATTTGTATTCAGTTGGCCGCTGTCAGCGTGAGTTCGATCCCAGGTTCGGCGGAAATTTATTTCAGAGTCAAATTTGTGTGCAGACTCTCTTCGGTGTCCGAACTCCCCCCCGTGTACACTACATTGGGTGTGCACGTTAAAGATCCCACGATTGACAAAAGGGTCTTTCCTGGCAAAAATTGCTTAGGCACAGTTAATAATTGTCTACCTATACCCGTGTGACTTGGAATAATAGGCCGTGAAATATGCGCCGAAATGGCTGCAATTACTGGCCGTATAAAATTTCATCTCACACGGCATCACTGCAGAGCGCCTAGAACTGTACCCACGGAATATGCGCGATATAAGCCTCATTGATTGATTGATTAAGTGATGCCGCGAAAAAGTGACCGAAATAAATAAATACAACTGAAAAGTTAAATACAATTCAAAGCATAACATTTTGCAGAGCAACTAATATTCTATTTTTCCTTGACTTACTTTTAAACTCCATATTCATGACTGTGTCTAATTTTGAAAATGTGTTCGGCTAAAATCATGGAGTACACAGCCATTTGGGCGGAAATTGCATCGTATGTGTATATCATCAGCATAGGCTCTGTGCAGTTTAATATATTTCTTTTTTGACAACTATCCTTTCTGAAAGTCAAACATTCGTTTTGAGTTTCTAAATAAGTTTGCATGTTAAAGTTTATTTCCTGTTTCATATTGATAGTCCAGTCATATGTGACCCTCCACCACGGATTGAGTCGCATGTCACCTTTGCATGATTTTCATATTTTTACATTTTCCGAACAAGTTTTTTATGCTCTATCCAGTGGTGAAAACCGTTTTAGAAAAGAGCGAAAACTTTGAGTTATAAGCCTGTGACTAAGGTGACCCTCACACTGTCCAGAGACTGAGATATGGCGACCGGTTTTTCTTTGATAACCAGGGGGGGTCCTTATGGCTTCAGCAAGAGTAGAGGGCCCCAAAGGGTTTAAAATCGTGATCGTGATTGGCGATTTTTGACCTTTCTGTGACCGTGATTGCCGAAATTTCCATTTCTGTGATCGTGATGGGACTTTGCCCGTGATCCGTGATGACAAAAAAATCAAGTCTCGTGATCGTGATCGTCATTTGTTTTCGTGATCGTGATGGGCATTATTGCAAAGCATTTTATTTTCAACGTACATTTTTCACAGCTGTATCACTCTATGATCCTCTATTCGTCAAGGTGTTCGTGATCGTGAAAACAAAAATCAAGGTAACTGTGATCGTGAAAGCTAAAATTTCCCTTCCCGTGATCGTGATGATACCCCCCCTCCCCCCTTTGGGGCCCTCAGAGTAAGTGGTTCGAAACTGCTCGTGTGAACCTTTGCGCTCATACACCATTGTTATGAGGCTATTGAGTTAGTTGTACAATCTCTACCCTGCTTGACTGGCTTTACCTCCATACACCATTGTTATGAGGCTATTAAGTTAGTTGTACAATCTCTACCCTGCTTGACTGGCTTTACCTCCATACACCATTGTTATGAGGCTATTAAGTTAGTTGTACAATCTCTACCCTGCTTGACTGGCTTTACCTCCATACACCATTGTTATGAGGCTATTAAGTTAGTTGTACAGTCTCTACCCTGCTTGACTGGCTTTACCTCCAAAGGTGAATCTTGTGCCTCGGCCACTCGGTCACATTATGATGTCCATTCTGACGTTGGATGCTGTGTTGACCAATTCTGATGTTGAATAGTATGATACCAATTACAGACGTTGGATGCTGGGTTGACCAATACTGATGTTGAATAGTATAATACCAATTACAGACGTTGGATGCTGGGTAGACCAATACTGATGTTGAATAGTATAATACCAATTACAGACGTTGGATGCTGGGTTAACCAATTCTGATGTTGAATAGTATAATACCAATTACAGACGTTGGATGCTGGGTTGACCAATTCTGATGTTAAATAGTATAATACCAATTACAGACGTTGAATGCTGGGTTGACCAATTCTGATGTTGAATAATATGATTCCCATTCTCACCTTTGCATGTTATATGGCCCATTCTGACATTTTATACTATGATGTCTTCTTTGACGTTGCATACTATGTGGCCCATTCCGACGTTTTACAATGTGATGCCCCTTCTGACGTTAACTTCTACAGGGTGGGCCATGTAACTTCACCAGGACAGACGACGCACTGCAGATTACCCCACCCGCTACACGTTGCGTGAAAGGAAAACAGGCCAAGTACTCGTCATAATCCCTATCGCAGCATCAATAATATGCAGTGCGTCGTCTGTGCCGCTGAAACTGCGCAGGTATAGTTTGCCATTAACGAGTTACAGACACACTCCTGCTGGTGTATTGTCTTATTGATTGCCTTAATAATCCTTCAGTTAGATGTACGTCTAAACAAAATTGACAGGCTGGCTGGATGTGCGGCAGAATATGTTCCATTTGAACGATTTCATGTTCATGAACAATGAAGCGTTGGCTACTGTTATTAATTTTGTTATTTACAGGTGATCTACACTATTAAGGTGTCCACTTACTTTGATGATAACAAACTGGAAAGTGCCAAAGAAGAAGGTACGTTATGTGTTTTGTTTTCATGACTGGAGTGGTAGTTCCGTGCAACACTAGTTTGTGATTCAAGTAGGTAATAAATAACTGGCAGCAGCAAAATAACAATTGTGTTATTGTGTGCGCTAGCGCGCGCGTGCGTGTGTGTTTGTGAATATGTGCTTGTGTGTGTGTGTGTGTGTGTGTGTGTGTGTGTGTGTGTGTGTGTGTGTGTGTGTTTTCGTGAGCGCAAAGAATGCTACTTAAATCTCTCTCTCTCTCTCTCTCTCTCTCTCTCTCTCTCTCTCTCTCTCTCTCTCTCTCTCTCTCTCTCTCTAAAACCGTCGCTAACACTCAGAATGTGCTTTATGCATGTAATGTTTTATTCAACAATCGTTTCTGTTTTCATTGACAATCAACTTTTGCGTGTTTGTTTGCACAAGACATGTTAAAATCACCGACACTCAAAGTAAGCAAAACGAATCGTAATCATCAAGTTTCTACTCCAATTATTCATATTACAATGTTTTGGTAAAACCACTGACACATTGTGTCAGTCATTCACAACAACGCAAGCTGATTTGTCGTATACTATTCACAAACATTGAACGGAATGCTAACAACTAACAAATCACGAAGCCTTGTGGGACTTCACAGCACAACATCAAACCACATGTATACACAATTGTTTGCTCACAAACTTTACTAATGGTGCGTTCTAAAAGGAAAACATTGCAAGGGAAGTAACAAAGGCTAACCCTTTATCGTCACTCTCAAACAACTTACTTCACCTTTCCAAGGGAAGTAACAAAGACAAACGACTTGACCACATTATATGAACAGAAGTTGCGTCCCCTATTCGCTGGGTTGATATTCCTTCAAGGAACTTGCTCACTCGTGTACAGGAATTGTTAACAGGTCTAGCGACACCCTCCTATAAAGTAATAAAACGAACATAGTGTTAACATAAACAGACACAATATCCCGCAAGTCAGTTACATTAGCGAGCACACAACATGCCGATATGTAAACACATTAAAACAAAACACACACACACACAAAACATACACTCACACAAAATGAAATAACACCTCACTAAAAGACAAGTGCACCGAAACAAGCCAAACAATACAAAATAAAAGATACCTTTATATGGTACATAAAGACAAACAAGCCAAACAACACCCACATGTGCGTGCACACACACACACGCACGCACGCAAACACACACACACACATGTCCACACACACGCACACACGTACCTAAAGTGTGGATGGTTACCTAAGAGGCGGCACTGGGTGTAGTGCCTTTCTAGTGCACTTGCACTACAACAGCACTGGGTGCAGTACTCGCTCCGGCATCGAAGAATTTTGCACTAAAAAATGCACAAAATTTGACCTATTTCGTCGCCTATAGAGGACGGAAAGAATGTCATTTTGAACATTGTTATGGCTTTCTTTCCGTCAAAAAAGTCAATTTAACGGTGTTAAATGAAGCGACCATCCACACAATTAGGTTGCCATCCAGAGTTTAGGTTGCCATCCACGTGTGGATGGTTGCCTTATGGTGATTTAGGCAACCAAACCTGTGGAAACGGGGGTACACACACACACACACACACACACACACACACACACACACACACACACACACACACACACACACACACACATAGTCAATCCATTTGATAATATATGCAATAACATTGACTGAAAACACAGAAGACTAATATTTTAGCTACATCACATCAACCGTTTTGCAGCCCAGCTATGTCTCCAAATCGCTACATCACATCAACCGTTTTGCAGCCCAGCTATGTCTCCAAATCGCTACATCACATCAACCGTTTTGCAGCCCAGCTATGTATCCAAATCGCTACATCACATCAACCGTTTTGCAGCCCAGCTATGTCTCCAACTCGCTACATCACATCAACCGTTTTGCAGCCCAGCTATGTCTCCAACTCGCTACATCACATCAACCGTTTTGCAGCCCAGCTATGTCTCCAACTCGCTACATCACATCAACCGTTTTGCAGCCCAGCTATGTCTCCAACTCGCTACATCACATCAACCGTTTTGCAGCCCAGCTATGTCTCCAACTCGCTACATCACATCAACCGTTTTGCAGCCCAGCTATGTCTCCAAATCGCTACATCACATCAACCGTTTTGCAGCCCAGCTATGTCTCCAAATCGCTACATCACATCAACCGTTTTGCAGCCCAGCTATGTCTTCAAATCGCGCAGCAAGTCAACATTAAACAAACTTAACACTTTCCATAGTTAAACGAACGTTTTTTTCATCACTCGGTAGAGAATGCAATATTCCTAGATTATAGAGAAATACAACAATAACAAAAAAAACATGCAACTGTTATTTGACAATGAAACAATCATATACAAGTTCTATACCCACAACATCACAGTCTACATCAGTAGCAATACATCTTCAGAGTTGCAAGGGATTATACAATGATTGTGCATGTAATGCATTCCATTTCACAATAATTATACTACTCAATTTTGCACGCACATAACTCATGCTGATTGAGTAAAGATACGTAATCACCAATTAAAACATGAATCATAATAATTATTCGTTTACGTGGAGGAGAGGAGTTGAGGGTAATTATTTTGATTGTCCATTAATTCGATTCATTGTCCATCTTAGGGTGGATCTTGTGAAAGTGACAATTTATGTTCCATAACTGTACACCGAGCAGAAAACCAGATATACGCTTTAAAGGCTAATTGCACTTTAAAAGAACACAAGGTCCGGCAAGCAACAAATATGAAGACTACAATCTGTTCCGCTGTGATAGAGTGTGTTACTGACCTGGGAACCCCTGTTTTTCACTTGGAGTATTCTCAAACAAACTTGGTGTATTTTCGCGAAAATGAGTGTACTTCACATAACATTTGAACATCGTTGATTCAAACATGCTTCGCACGCGTCCGTTACACCGTTAATTGAGTTTACTAATTCATCTAAAACAAATTATGCTTCTTTCAATGTGTAATGATAACAGCTGTAATCATTGATCAAATGCAGAGTTATACAGTTATTTTAATCCTTAAAAGAATCAGAAGAAAGGCAGTCTTAACAATTTTGTTCATCGTATTTTTTTCCACTGAAAGTACTGATCGTATTTTAGACAATCAAGCGTACACAGTACGGCGAAATCGTATGGGTTCCCAGGTATGGACCGTCACTGTCACCTATCTTTGTGCCAGATAAAGACAAGACAACACCAGATCTGATCATGGTAATACATGTGTTTAACGCCATCAAGGTCAAACCATTAGGGGTATGTTCCCTTGTAACATATCTGATTATATCACACCTTTCCTTTAAATACACATCATGCCTCGTGTACAGGTAACATTGTCGTTTGAAGTCACCGACAGCATGCTGTCGAAACAAAAATGCGCACAGAATATGGTGTTTATACTTGTATGGTCACACATGCCACTTAGCAGAAGAGTTCCGCCACAAAACGAACAAAAACGTCCAACGATTAGGAACAAGCTCAATTTTCAAAAGAGAATACGCATTTGTACACGACACATGTCTGCGGCAGTGACAAGATAAAACAAAACAATCGTGTTACCCATCATTACAATCACTTCTTCTTCTTCTGCGTTCATGGGCTTAAACTTTCACGTACACTCGTGTTTTTGCACGGGTGGATTTTTACGTGTATGACCGTTTTTACCCCGCCATTTAGGCAGCTATACGCCGCTTTGGGAGGAAACATGCTGGGTATTTTCGTGTTTGTATAATCCACCGAACACTGACATGGATTACAGGATCTTTTCCGTGCGCACTTGGTCTTGTGTTTGCGTGTACATACGAAGGGGGATAAGGCACTAGCAGGTCTGCACATAAGTTGACCTGGGAGATCGGAAAAATCTTCACCTTAATCCACCAGGCGGCAGCGACCGGGATTTGAACCCACGACCTTCCGCTTTGGAGGCCGGCGTCTTACCACCAAGCCATCGCGCCCGTCATAACAAAGACTTAATCTGCTTGTGGTTACTAAAACAGACGAACGATCAACTTTGCTTGTCCATGTTCCAGACTTCAAAGGTGTCTTCATGGTCATCTCTCATACCACACCAAAAGAATATAATTATGCGTTCGACAACGTGCGAAAACTAATGCGTGTAACAGTTTGATTGAATTACACAACGTCTTTACCGATGCAATTCATGAACATAAATAACATTAACATACGATGATTATCAGTAAGCGCCTTTGGACTTACTGGAAACAAAACCCATTGTCAAAGGCGCACACGGGTGTGCTTCTGCAACGCCAATCTGTAACTAATAAACATGACAGGCACAGTGCTTCCAATGTTAACGATTCAGTAACCATCTGAGATCTGGCCAGGCTGTGACACGGGACATCCCTTCACTTTCATACATACCAAAAATTAACATCCTCACTTCTTCCCGTACCGGCACGGTTGGCCTAGTGGTAAGGCGTCCGCCCCGTGATCGGGAGGTCGTGGGTTCGAACCCCGGCCGGGTCATACCTAAGACTTTAACATTGGCAATCTAGCGGCTGCTCCGCCTGGCGTCTGGCATTATGGGGTTAGTGCTAGGACTGGTTGGTCCGGTGTCAGAATAATGTGACTGGGTGAGACATGAAGCCTGTGCTGCGACTTCTGTCTTGTGTGTGGCGCACGTTATATGTCAAAGCAGCACCGCCCTGATATGGCCCTTTGTGGTCGGCTGGGCGTTAAGCAAACAAACAAACAAACAAACTTCTTCCCGTACAGCGTGAGACGTTTTCGATGAAGTAGTGTCACAAATTGCCACCTGTATCGGAAATTAGTTCATCAATAAATGCTCACTCTGCGAGAAGAAAACGCCGACCGTTTCAATTTTGGTAGCTGTTCAAGTGAAAACATGGCCTGGTCCCACGTGCCGGGCCAGATCTGAGATTGTCTAACTTTTCACATGGGAAGGACGGTGCTTTTTAGGTCGCTCAAAGCGAAACTTTTTGAATAAATAGCACGACTCAATACATCATCACAGGGTTAAGTGTATCACATGAAAATAACGACTGGAAACGTATTAGTTTACGTTGCGTTGTCTTTTTGTTTTAATCAAAAACATCTTCCGAATGGACTTTTTTTTGTTACCTGTCTTCGTCAACACTGACAAAGGTATAGTGGGGAATATTTTAGGCCGCCAATGATTGTGCCGTCATCCGAGAAGAAACAAATGAATGGTCACAATTTCAAGTCGACAAATAAGTGTGTGTTTGTGTTCACACCACATGACGGTATCAGCTAAAGGCATAACTGCACACTGGTACGGCGCCACCATACATATGTTAACTGACGGACAGACAGACAGACAGGCGGATACACGCATATTAACACACAAACACACACACACACACACACACACACACACGCGCACGCACGCACGCACGCACGCACGCACGCACACACACACACACACACACACACACACACACACGCACGCACGCACGCACGCACACACACACATGCATACATGCACTCACGGACGCATGTACGCACACACACACACACGCACACACACACACACACACCCACACACACACACACACACACACAGGAGTTTTTTTCCATTCACACATATTCTCTGTTTATGCGTATGTCAATTACTCTATGCTGATTAATGACCCTTTTAAGATTCATTACAGCTTCTGCAGTCTTTTTAAGGCAACCTGCATGATCCAAGACAGGTCATAGTTCGTCGATTAAACTATTGTCAACTCATCACCATACACTTCCATTCAAATACTATTAGGCTGGAGTCATGGACAATCCATTCAATGTAATTGACAGATTTGTGTTTGCTCTTCCTTCCTGTACTGTCTTTGAAAAAAACAGCTCGCCCTTTTTTTCATGCATAATCACGAATACACTACTCAAAAACATGCTCGGTCTCATTCATACCTCCTGTTTGGGGATGGGTCCCCAAAATACTTGCAAACCAATGTCACCGTTTTTAAGTATGTCGTGTGTTTCTGTGTCTGATCCTGTTTTCTTACATTTGATACCGAGAAGCTGATCTGTATTCTCCTGTTCACATGAACAAAGGAGACTTTTTGCCTCGCAAACCATAAACAAAGACACCCTTTTGCAACACATATGTACCACTCTTCTTTATGCACGGACTGAGGGAGCAGGCATTAACGGCGGTCCTTAATTAATCCCGAAGTCGACTTCGCGAAGACTTTGCGAAGTCTTTTTACCAAAAACCCTGCGCTAAAGCTTCGTGCGGCCAGCTTCGCTAAGTATATCTTCGCGTAGTCGACTTCGCCCAGTTAAGGACAGGCTTTACAGTAAGCCGGAATGAACGCAGTCTAGATAGCCATTCCGATTTCTTGGTTCGTGCGACCTGGCGGCCCTGAGGAAGAGGGCGTCAGTCGTACACTCCACATCCGACAGGGAGTAGACAGGTCCAGACAATGTTTGTTTTTGTGGTGGTTTTTTTCTGAGAGTGTACGTGTGCGAGTATGTCGGGTGACATCAAATGCAACTGGGCTCTAAAGCGCGATCGTCGTGAAGACGGATTTGTTTATTTCTAAAACATGTTGTTTGGTTTGTAAAATGTCCGCATAACTTTATATATACATTAACATGGAACGGCGCAGAGTAAGCAATGCTGGACTGATGTGATTGTGCTGTTACCAGGAGCTACACGTTGAGTGTCGGAGGATGTATCCGCACTAAATACAGGAGACATTCCCGCACACGTTTTCGTGAAAGTGATTTGTGAAATTGTCCAAATAAATATGATTCTAATGCAGTTTCAAACACGTATGCGTTTGGTATACACACAACACAGCAACGAAAAGCATTACACGTGGTCATGGACGTGTTTTGTTTCATTAAGTGGCCGTCTGCGATTAGATCGTCTCCTAGCGTTGCAGTTTCGGGCGTGTTGAATCTGGACCAAGTTTCTAATACGCGCACAGAACGGTCCCGCATAGCATTATTGGTTGCAGAGACGTTAGAAAAAAACCACCAACCAACGCGTACGGATGACGTCATATCTACACATACACGTACATAACTTGACTACACGCAGTGCTTCCCTTCTGTAGTGTTTAAAATAAGCGAACGAAGAAGAAGAAACAAATATGTTCGAACACAGTCAATCAAACACGTTGTGCATGGAAACATTTTGTTCTTCTTGCCGGATCAGAGGCAGGCGTTGACAGAGGCAACAACAGACGGTTTCACTTCACAAAGTCCTCTCTTTCCATTAAGATCCTCATCTCCCAAATAAACCAATACTTCCTTTTGGAGCTGAGCCAGGTGTTAACATAGACAAGTTCCGGACAAATACATTCTTTAACCACCCATGATTCAATCCCAGGTTTTGCACAAAGTATACTCTTGTCGCAGACCCTAGTGGCAACACCAGCTTGTTTCACATAGCAAACAGAGAAGGATCTATCCACACAGATCCACCTCTCCCAAACCAACCTGTAATTCCAGCCAGGAGCTGAGTTAGGCGTTGACAGAAACAAGCCACAGACAAACACAATATTAAATCACTCAAAACACGTTGTGGATGAAAACAATAGCCAGCCATGGTCACACTCCTTGCACTTCTCCTTCCTTGACCCTCTGTCATACGTGGGTGAGCGTGGTAGTCTCGCCATTCATGTGCTGGTTCTTCTTCTTGCACGAGGCCAGGCAGTGGTCTATGGACTCTGTCAAGGTCGTGCGGAACTGCCGACTCATGGTGCAGTACATGCCGAAGTTGATGGCGCTGTTGATGAGCGCGAAGACGTCGATGATGTCGCTGAGGGGCATGTAGACGTCCCGGAAGAAGTCCTTGACGGCCACGCACAGGATGACGAGCACGCTCTGCGGCACCTCGGAGAGGATGTACATGACGATGATGGCGAGCAGCATCATGGTGGTGCGGCGGTTCTGGTTGTGGCTGGAAGTGTTATCGCCCTTCAGCCTCCTTCCCCTCTTGTCCGTCTCCCACAGCGTCCTGAGGAGCAGGCCCCCGAAGAAGGATATGAGGAGGATGGGGATGATCTTGCCGGCGATGGGGTAGACGAGGAAGGTGATGACGGCCATCTTGTCCGTCTGGTTCTTGCCGATGGGCATGTCCAGCACCCAGAACTGCGTCTCGTTGGGCGGCCCGGGCCACGGCCTCATGTCCGTGATGATGTAGTTGGGGATCACCAGGAACGCCGCGCCGCCAAACGTGCAGAAGATGAGCAGGATGGAGGTTCTGCAGTTGATCGCCCTGAAAGGACACAACAAACGTTATAGTTGTGAAAAAAAACAGCAAAAAATACAACACCAACAACACCACCGTCAACGACAACAACAACAACAACAATGACAATACCACCACCACCACCACCAACAACAACAAAACAACAACAGCAACAACAACAACAACAACAACAACCAAACAACAACCAAACAAACAAACAAACAAACAAACACACACGAAGCGTATTTAAGTGTAATCTGCCACCTGGCAGAATGACTGAAACTTTAACGTGCCACACTGGTGACACGGGAGTGGTAAATGAATACCATCTCTGAGTCTGTACGTAAAAGTTGACCCGTGTTCGTCCCGGTCCGAATCCAAATTCGTGATTCGAGGATAACTATAGTCCAGTGCTTTACCAACTATGCATCCGGGACCCCCCAAGCATTTGCTTGTGGAAACAAGCTGTCCATGCAGTAACATCTTTGTATATAGGCACGCACATTTCCGTGTTCTTAATTCGACTCACAATCTCTGTTCCGGTGTAACACGAAATTTTTACTCCACGAAAAATGTACTCCGGAGTAAAAATGTCGTACGAGAAAAAAACTCCCCAAGGCACGAAAATATTACTCCCTAAAACAAAACGTTACGTTCACAAATATATCGACCCAGCGGTCGTTTAAGTGCGCAGACAAACACTAATTACACAACACTTATCTTAAAAGACCGCTTAAAATACACTTTAAAAGACCCGCTGGGTCGACATATTTGTGAACGTAACGTTCTGCTTTGTCAATAATTAAACGTTCTAATAACTAATCTTTTTTGTTTTTTGTATTCTGAATTTTGGAACGTTGGTAGTCTATTTGATTTTGGATCTCTGTGACGCAAGCAAATCCTCACCGTGCTCCCCGGCCTTGCGAGCGATGGATGATGTGGTATCTCATGATGGCCATGATGACCCCCAACCAGATGGAGGCCGTGTGGGAGGTCAAGGTCAAGTTAAGGTGAACAGTCAAGAACATCATCCACCCGTAAGAGTTTCGTTGCGGGGTGATGTCCACGGAGTTTAGCAGGTAGAAATGGATGACGAAGGGGATGTAGCTGGTCATTGTGATTATGTCTGCCACGGCGATACCTTCACAGG
>NC_090254.1:4901862-4921862 GCF_037325665.1 Littorina saxatilis | reverse complement strand
AATGTTCAATTTAGCAACGTTTTTAAACACCACAACGCAGTTGCACATGTAAAACTATCGGTTCTCGGCACTTTCGATTACAAACGCACACGAAATTGTTGTGACCAAATCAAAACACCACTGGAGAAAAAAAGAAAAAAAAACTGCAATAAACGCCGTACGTGCAATACGTCTCCGCGTCGCTGTAGGCCTATTGCACTTTGAATAAGAGATCGATTCCTTCAAATGTAAAGTTTTGCACAGCTTTTACTTTCCTTTCAGGCTTTGAAGCTTACATGACAATCCATTTTCCCACCTTAACACTCTTAACCACTTGACAAATTCACAACCGGTTAGCGGAGTGAAAATTCAGGAGTGAACATCCAGTCTACAAAGGCGAGAGCAATCCTTCCCGAGCCTTTTGTAGTAGCTAGCCTATGTAATACAACACCGATCCGCCTGCGGGTTGGGCGAGAAGAAGAAGGGCTCTCAGAGTCTGATTGGATCAGCAGTACGCTTCTCACCTTGCCTAAAGACATCATCACCATCGTCGGACCAAGCTCAAGAGCGAGGCGGGAAATCAATTACATGAATATACGGTCTTTTAAGTGAACAGACAAACAAATATTCATTGGCTCGGCTTCCTGACGAGTGGACGCTAACTGATAGAACTATCAAGATAAGTTTTGTGTGAATAGTTGTTTGTCTGTTCACTTAAAAGACCGTTGGGTCGAAATATCTGTGAATGTATTGTTTTGTCAATAACAAACGTTCCAACAACCTACCTTTCTTGTTTTTTGATTATGATCAATCAGGGTTGATCAAGTATTTGTTTCTCTTCGTGTACTTTGTTGACTAAATGATAGATATTTACATGCCCTATACGGAGAACAGTGTTTGATGTTGTTGACATTAGGACGAAGTGCAATATTGTAACAAACAGCAGTAAATAATAAAGCAAGCAAAATCCGGAAATATGAGTATCAGGAGCAGTCAAGACAACAGTTCTAATATATCATAAACGCACAAGGATTTCTCCAAGTAAATGTCAAGATTCTCACAACACAAAGCGAGCGCTGACAATGCACATTCAGACACACACGCTTTCACTTTCACCTACACGACAAAACGTCACACGATTCGGATTAAGTGCCATTCACCACTTACACTCCCGGGATAGATCAGGGTAATTATAGTTGCTATTTAAAACAGGATGATACAGGATGAGATAGCAGCACACAAAGGTATGCAATCCAAAAAAATTAACAAACAAATTGTTGCTTAAATTGTTTTTTTACAAATTTACTGAAACGTTTTTCACTATTCAGTAAATTTGTGAAGAAATAGCATGCTCATTTCAGGAAATTCGCAAATTTCCTAGAATTTTTAGGACATTTGTGACCCTCCACCACGAAATGAGTCGCATATCACCTCGCGCGGTTCTGCGCTAGGCTTAATATTATAAGTCCGGGGAGTGTCTGGTAACAGTTTAGTCACAGGCTTATAACTCAAACTCAAAGTTTTCGCTCTTTTCTAAAACGGGTTTCACCACTGGATAGAGTATACAAAAACTCTTTAGGAAAATGTACAAAATATGAAAATCATGCAAAGGTGACATGCGACTCATTCCGTGGTGGAGGGTCACATTTGTGAAATCCCTGGGTGAAACAGGAAATTCACAAATTTACTGAAATATTCAGGGATCTCGCAAATTTCTTAGTTTCGAGAATTTACTGTAACATAATATACAAGTGTCTGATCGCCAATCAAGAAGGTTTAGTAGGCTCGGCAGGATACAACATTTCGTCCGAAGACATCATATAACGGCATCGTCGGACCAGGCTCAGAGGGCAACCAAGAGAGTATGCTAGGCAGGTTAAGAATGTTGGAGAGCAAGAGCGAGGTGGGAAAACAATATGTATACAAGTGTCTGGCCAGCAATTAAGAAAGTGGGCTCGGCAGAATACACAATTAACATCACATAACCTCACCGTCGGGCCGAGCCCAGACAGCAAACAAGAGACTGTATGCTAGGCCGGGAAAGAATTGGGGAGGGCAAGGACACAGGAAAAACAATAGATATATACAAGTGTCTGACAGCCAATCAAGAAAGTGGGCTCGGCAGGATACTCAACTTACATCATGTAACGCCACCGTCGGGCCGAGCTCAGACGGCAATCATGAGAGTATGCTAGGCAGGGACAAAATTTGGGAGGGCAAGGGAAAAAACAATAGATATCATATTCATCATATACAAGACTTAGTGTCTGACCAGCAACCAAGAAAGTAGGCACGGCAGGATACAAAATGTCGTCCAAAGACATCAGCACCGTCGTCGGACCACGCTCAGACAGCAGAGACAGAATGTTGGAGCGCAAGGGCACAGGGAAAACAATAGGCTGTCTGTGAAGGGATACATCTTTCTCACTCTTTCTCTGGTATGAGATTTTAACAAATCTCGGAAGAAAGTCTCTGCTGACTTTCAATTGTTTCTTTCACAATTTCTGACCAGCAATCAAGAAAGTAGGCTCGGCAAGATGCACAATTTCGTCCAAAGACATCATATGACGGCATCGTCGGACCAAGCCCAGACGGCAATCATGAGAGTATGCTAGGCAGGGTAAACAATGCACAGAGCAAGGGCCAAGGAAAACAATAGGTATACACGTGTCTGACCAGCAATCAAGAAAGTAGGCTGGGCAAGATACACCATTTTTCCCAAAGACATCATATATAACGCCACCAAGCCTAAACGGCAATCAAGAGAGTACCTGGGCATGGTAAGAATTCGGGAGAGCAAGGGCCAGGAAAAACAATGGTCAGACAAGTGCCTGAACAATGGGATGGAGCAGAAAGCCATCCATCAGCCTAAGCGGGAGCTGGAGGGTGGCGGGAAACAGAGCGGAAAGACGCCCTTCACATGGCCAGCATACTGTCTAGCCCCGCAGGCTCGCTTTCAAGCGATTGCTATTTGCCTCTAAAGATGCTTTTCTTTCTGCCCACACTCTAGCATAATACACTGCGGAATAAGCCACACAACAACAACAACAAACAAAACAAACAAAAAACAGCAACCAGTGATGATACATTCGTTATCACACTTTCGTCAGACAGTCGCTGACTGCTTCAGGGTGTTTAGGAAAAGTTAGGAATAATTGCTAAGTTGGCAATAATGGCTAAGTTAGGAATAATGGCTAAGTTGGCAATAATGGCTAAGTTAGGAATAATGGCTAAGTTGGCAATAAGCCAAATAAGGTAAGACAACTTGAGTGCCCATGTCCATGTTTACGTTTCGTACTGTTCAGGTGCGTGAATTTAACGGCTTCAATGAAGCACGTTTCCCCAAACTCCTGTTATTATTATTGTGATCATTTTTTATGCGCCTAATCTAGATATAGCCCTAGGCGCTTACATATTAATTTCTGCCGTTTGAAATGGAATTTTTTACAGACAGACAGACAAACAGACATGTTTTACACACAATATATAACGCATTCACATCGGCCAGTAAAGCTCAGTAGCCTATTAGGCGAGCATTCACCTTTCACGGCCTTTATTCCAAGTCAAACGGGTATTTGGTGGACATTTTTATCTATGCCTATACAATTTTGCCAGGAAAGACCCTTTTGTCAATCGTGGGATCTTTAACGTGCACACCCCAATGAAGTGTACTGTATTTGATAGTACAAAACTGCGGTGACTTCTAAATTAAACGATTCAGTTGCAAAGAACGAGAACACACAGCAGACGGGTTGTTAAACTGAGAAAGGAGGGGCGCAGAGGCTTAGTGAATAAGACATCGGCCTCCTAATTGGAAGGCCGTGAGTTCAAATCCCGGTCGCGGTCGCCTGGCGGGTTAAGGGTGGAGATTTGTCCGATCTCCCAGTATGTGCAGACCTCCTAGAGCCTTATTCCCCTTCGTGTGTACACGCAAGCACAGGACCAAGTGCGCACGAAAAAGATTCTGCGATCCATGTCAGAGTTCGGTGGTTTACACGAAAATACCCAGCATGCTTCCCCCAGAATGGTTAAAAACGGTCATTAACGTAAAAATGCACTCGTGCAAAAACATGAGTGAACGTGAGAGTTTCAGCCCATGAACAAAGAAGAAGGAAAACAAGAATAATAAACACCCCACAACTCCTCGTGTAAACACCCCACAACTCCTCGTGTAAACACCCCACAACTCCTCGTGTAAACACCCCACAACTCCTCGTGTAAACAGAGCTATTTAATGCGCGAAATCACCCGCATCTAATGGTTGACCGTTGCTCCGAACACAGTCCCAAAGTTCAACCAATCAAATCAGCTAGAGAGGAATGCACATTCCCGACCGTCATATCTCTCTTTTATTTTGTTTTCTTTCTTGACTGCTATATTTCGTTGTTTTGTTCTTCACTCAGCTCTGATACAACGAATAATGTAACAAAAACGAATAATGTAACAATTGTTACATTATTCGTTTTTGTTACATTATTCGTTGTATCACAGCTCTCTATTTAAGCTCTTTCCCCTGCCCATACTTTATTCTATTGTTCTTTCCTCTTCTGCTGCGGCGCTTTGTTTATTATCTTTTTTGTATTGTTATTTATCGCCTAACACTTGACCTCAAACCAAAAGGGCCACTCCGTAGTAAAGTATTTTTCGAAACAATTACGCGCCCGACTGTTGACTGAGCAGTTGAGAGCGCGACAGGGCCAAGCTGTTGCTGGGATGTGAACGAACACAGGGCTACTGGGAGATGCATAATTCATCCACTCCCATCGGACCACTAATTCTCCGCTATTTCGCCGCTCTCAGGCTCAAGGCGAGGCTGCCATGGAGAGGGGTTAATGCCTGTTGCTTTCTAGTGACTGCAACCACAGGGTGACACTGTGTCAACAGTCTGAGGGGGGTTCAAATCCCGGAACTCCAAGCCAGCTGGCTTACGCGTGGTGGTTGGTTCGTCTGATCGCCGATAAAATCGCGCTCAATCATTGGAGAGGAATTGACTCTTCCTCTCTTCCCTTTCTCTCCTGCTGTGGTCGTTAATTTCCGGGCTGTTTCACAATATTGTGTCGCCTGGACTTGCTGGTTTTGTGACCCGGCCTTTGGTATTTCTATGTTTTAGTGCATTGTTTGTTTGGGGTCTTTCCATCTGTCTGCCTGCATTGATCATACACTGTTGGTTGTTGTGGGTTATTTTTTTTTAATTATTTTTTTTTTTACATTTTTGACATTTTAATGTACAACATATTAAAATTAACATATTACATTAATTTTTAACATTTTTACGTTAATGACCGTTTTTAACCATTCTGGGGGAAGCATGCTGGGTATTTTTCGTGTTTTAATAAAATAAGACACATAAGACGGATCGGATTAAGATGATTTTTTTTAGAATGGGCTTTGTCTTTTGCTTTTTTCAATGTTCAGTACTACATCTTTGCCTTTTCTATTTCAATGAAGTTGTCTCCTAAAAACGTCAATCAAACAAATGTGAATTAAAGTAAGCTCGCGAAGAGATACATATAACTTGACTAAAGTTGAAAATTCAGAACATTGCATTTCCATCTCTTTTTATTTCCTCTCATACATGTTCTTCTGCTTGAAGAATCCGAGTGGCCTTTTATAGATTGTAGTGCAAACAATCGAGTCTAGCCTACTGTACTTACTTATTCCCAGCTATTTACGTAGCTTATCTTCCTCTTGCTTTTACAGTCAGCAAGCATTGTGTATACTTACGTGTGCTTTCTGGGCCCAGACAGCACAAATGCAGCCCGAGAAAATATTTGAGAGCTGTTTCGGCTGGGCAAATTCTCCCTTCTCAATGGGCTTTGTTGGCTGCTATCAGCAAAGGTCAATGGATATTTTTCTCTCTCCACAAAAGGAGATTGCCGACTGCTCAGAGAAAAAAACACCAGGAACAATGTTGATTACTTTCCAAAGCTCGTGAAATGTCACGAAGAAAAGCTCATGCGACCAGACAAAGCAAAGCCTTGTCCATAATCTTCTCCAATGCTTTCCCGCAAAATGCTGATACAAACATTCTACATAACTACTACTCGGTATTTGCGAGCAGATCGCAAGTTCTTGCCCTTTGACGTTCTATTGAGCATGTACTGTTTGAATGTCTGGGTGAACAAAAGAGTCGTTCTTTTGGCTTGAGGTCTATTGATCCGCCCAAACTTTTCTATTAAGCATGCATTGTGTGAGAACTTCCTTTATCGGCCCTCCACCATCCAAAGTTACATCGAACCTTTAAACAAGAATCTTGTAACCATCACGTCCTAATTATTTGCAGCAAGACCCTTCACTTCACCTTCTGTGGCCTGGTGCCCCCCCGCACACACGGTATCGTATAATATTCTCCAGTCCCTAATAGGCAAAATACCTGTGGGGTATGAAGCACCATTTATTTATTGAGTCTGCGGACAGGTGTACACAGGAGTTAGTCATCAGATTGTTTTCTATTCATCAATGGTAGGTTATTAACCCGTTTAGATTATGACAAAACAAAACGTTCCATTCACTTCGACCCAGCGGTCTTTTCAGTGGACAGACATACAGACACGTATGATACAGATGATGAACGAAGCTTATGAGGACATTTGCTCCAGGAGGACGCAAACGAAGCAATGCCAATAAAGAAGGATAACTAAGTAATACTTATAAGTAATACTTATTTATAATGCAATGTATCTGTTTTGGATTACCTCATTGTCTCCCCGGTACGGATATATCCGTGCCCACTCATTTGGCTCTATCTGACCAGGTACGGATATATATCCGCTCAGACTGTTAGCTTCAGTCGCTTCCTGTAACGTCCATCAAACGCCTGCATTCCAGTGTGTTGATACACAGTTACTACACAGTTACTACAATTCTGAGTGACCTGCTGCAGCACAGCTGCTGGTCTCGGCTAAAAAAAACCTTGGTCAACAAGGGTGGGGTAGAAAGTGTTAAATGTCTCTTTGCTTTTCTGTTCACCATGAATTATTTGTGATAGCCGGTCCGGTCGCACGAAAGAGTCCTTGTTTACTGTTAGGCATTAAGGTCTATTGATTGGGCCGGTGTGTAACTAAACAAAACGGGATTAGAATCTGATATTTGTGCCCCAGCTGGTTCTATTTTTAGGGAACAGATCAGTTCAAAATGTGTGAATACTCCTGAGAACTTTCATAGTGGAAAAGTTGCTGATCATTTACATAGTTGGAGACAGTTAACCTCTGATAGATGGATCCTTCAGCAAGTCGCAGGAATTGAAATTGAATTTATGATCACTGGTGAACACATTCCATACAGGAAAGAAATTAGATTTCTTCTTCCGAGGATGAGCTAGTGGCTAATGAGGTAGCGAAGCTAGTGGAGAAACAGATTGTTCAAGAGGTGGATCAACGACCAGATCAACTTTTATCAGGTATTTTCTTGCGTCAGAAAAAAGATGGTAGTCAAAGGGTGATTTTAAACCTACAAAATTTGAATCAGACAATTGAAAAGATTCACTTTAAGATGGATACATTAAAAAACGCAGTGTCATTAATGAAAAAAGATTGCTTTTTTGCCTCAGTTGATCTAAAAGATGCATATTTCTCCATACGCATCGCTCACAAGTTCAGAAAATATGACAGAGAGAGAGAAAGAGGGAGGAAGAGAGAGACAGAGACAGAGAGAGAAAGAAAGAGGGAGGAAGAGAGAGAGAGAGACAGAGGGAGAGAGAGAGAGAGAGAGAGAGAGAGAGAGAGAGAGAGAGAGAGAGAGAAAGAAAGACAGAGAGAGACAGAGAGAGAGAGAGAGAGAGAGAGAGAGAGAGAGAGAGAGTGAGAGAGAGAGCGAGAGAGGGAGAGAGAGATAGAGAGAGAGATAGAAAGACAGAGAGAGACAGAGAGAGAGAGAGAGAGAGAGAGAGAGAGAGAGAGAGAGAGAGAGAGAGAGAGAGAGAGATGGAGGGAGGTGGAGAGAGATGGAGGGAGGTGGAGAGAGAGTGAGCCAACCCGAAAAGAAAAGCCGGATAGTGATATTGACTTAACAACTGTGTCAGTGTGGATGAAAGAATACACGCAACCAGCCAGTACAGGGGCGGTGCGTGTGTGTGTTTTCGCCGTGAGAGCTTCGCTCAAAACTTTTTAAAAATTTTTTAATTTGTTTTATAGCATCCTTGCTTGAGCATCTCGCGACGGCTACAAAGTTTCGTTCAGGGAAAAGTCCTTACTTGTTCACTGCTATCCAGATAGTACTGGTTTGCCAGGTAATACTGTAACACCGGTGCCTTTGTATTAATGTATCTACATTAACCATGAATTATGTGTAATAAGTCTGGATGTACAAAAGAGCCATTCATTTACGACGTTTTCATGAAACGCCATTTCCATTAATTTCTGCTTTGTATACGTTATACGCAAAGCCAGCTGCACAGACGAATCATTCTTAGGCTTTTTATGTGGAATATGATCATGGTCACATGATCGATTTCTGTTTTCGCTCAAAGCAAATGTCAATGTTTCTTTGGCATTTACCGTTTGTAACAGGGTGGTCATTGGAGAGAAAAAAAGCTCTTTTGCCGAGAGTAAGGGGGAAAAAGCTGCTATACTTATCTAAAACAAAGAAATTCTTAGCTCTTCTGACAATGCGGTGAACTTCTAACAATGCGGTGTTTTTCATATTCAGAGAGGATTTGCTATTGTGCACGTGCATATACGATCACTGAATAGACCTTTTCCGTATCTGAGCAGCTCTCGCGAGATATCCGCGAGACACACTCTGTGTTATGCTTTGAACGTCGCGAGAACTTCGAACCTCGGCTTTTGCAGCTCTCGCGAGATCGCTGTACCACACGCTGTAATTGCTATGCTCTGAAGTTCGCAAGAGCTCACGAGAGCTCGGAATACTGATAGGGTCTATTGCCAGGACCCTTGCACATTTCTTTGGATAAGATTGTATTTATTTATTTGCAATTGACCCCTGCATTTTCTCCCTGCAAGATGAAGTTACTTTGTCATTTCCCTGTTGGATCAGAGCGGTCAGTGGAAAGGTGCATGCATTACTGAGAGTAGACAATAAGTTCAGAACTTCGGACAAATTGGGTGATTTTAATATTCATAAGGGATTTGTCGTGGTGCACGTGTTCGTGTGACCCCTGACCTGTCTAGACTTAGTATATACATTGATATCTATTTTCCATAACGCACGAGTCAGACAGAAAGAAAAAAGTATCGGAATAAACGCTGCGATTTTTTTTTCTTCTGTCTTTTGCGTGGCCCACATGGGGGTCGAACCCACGACCTCCGCGTTATCAGCACGGCACTATAACCAACATAGCAAACAGCGTGTTTTGTGTGTGTGTGTTTACTCCATTTTGTTATATTGTTTATAGAAAAATAAGTTTATGTACGACCTGGACATTTAAAGCATTGTGTTAGGTGTTTACACATATACACGGTGCAAAGCTAGCATTGCAACATCAATCTAGCAAGTGCTCTTTTTTTTGCAAAAAAACATGGGCGCCCCTTTTGTCAATTACGACTGCATTAAATTAAAACAATAAAAGAAACAATTTAACATATGTGCAATAAACATAAAGAAAATAAAGAATGGCACTAACTAGCAAAGGTACACACCCCAAACCGCCACCCCCTAACTTCATACACATAAGCACACAACACTAAGTGTAAGTTACTGGAACGTTTAATTATAGACAAATCAAAACGTTTCATTTACAGTACGTCGACCCAGTGGTCTTTTAGTATACAGACAGACAAACACGTGTGATACAAATCATTAAATTATCTCAAAATCGTCGATGAAACTCGCTTGCAAGATGCCGGCGAGGTAAATGTTAATGTAACGTTGTTTGTTTTTTGGGTCAATAAATAAAACGTTCCAATGACATATACAATGCTTGTTGTTTTTACTCTGAATTTGTGAACACTTAGCTTAGCAGTCTATCTGGGTTTTTTCTTCCTTCACATAAGAATAACTAAAAGAAAACCAGTTGTTTAAACAAACAAACACACACAGACCATACCCGCCAAAAATCTTAAAAGCAACACAACTTCTACAGAAAAAGGTAAGTTAACACGAAATATTAAGAGGAAAAAAACCAATATTATTCAACCGACCTTAAAAAACAAAACAAAAACTAAACAATTCCACAACATCATTTCTAGCACAGCTTTTAAACCGCAAAACACGAAAAGCGTTATAAACAACACTACCACAGTGTGACCGCAGCAGGCTGCCACCATGGGATAATATCAATACTTAGTCTATACAGTTACACAGCGTTACGCTACCTTGCCTTTGTTGTACCGCAGAGAATTACACGCACAGATAAATCACCCGCATCTGTTTTCCACAGGTCAATGTTCACATACTATATAGCGTTGTGCATGTGCCATGCACTGGTAGGCACACACAGATGGGTCACGATTGACTGACGTTGCTCGCGGGGGATGGAGGGAGGAGGAGGGGGTGGGGGGGGACAAACGTAAGAATGACACTGCTGTTTAAAACAATAGAAAGAAGTGCATGAGTCATGGTTCGCTGGTTTGGGCGATGGGAGGATGAGATTCATTGCGGTTCATTCGTCCGCTTTTTGCCTTTGTATATTGTGAACTGTTTGTAATCCGGGCGTACACCAGAGTTATTCTTCAAACGTTCAGCTGAAATATCTGTTCAAAAAACAAAAATGGTAGGTTATTAACCCGTTTAGATTATGACAAAACAAAACGTTCCATGCACTGTACTTCGACCCAGCGGTCTTTTCAGTGGACAGACATACAGACACGTATGATACAGATGATGAACGAAGCTTATGAGGACATTTTCTCTAGGAGGATGAGATTCATTGGGAAGTTAAGTAGATTGGAGGAGGGGGGGGGGGGGGGGGGGAGTCTTTCGGATGAGACGAAAACCCGAGGTCTCTTCGTGTACACTACATTGGGGTGTGCACGTTAAAGATCCCAGGATTGACAAAAGGGTCTTTCCTGGCAAAATTGTATAGGCATAGATAAAAATGTCCACCAAAATACCCGTGTGACTTGGAATAATAGGCCGTGAAAAGTAGGACATGCGCCGAAATGGCTGCGATCTGCTGGCCGATGTGAATGCGTGATGTATTTTGTAAAAACAATCCATCTCACACGGCATCAATAAATCCCTGCGCCTTGAATATGTGCGCGATATAAATTGCATAAAAAAAAAAAAAATAAATAAAAATAAATAAAAATAAAATCCCTGCGCTTAGAACTGTACCCACGGAATACGCGCGATATAAGCCTGATATTGATTGATTGGTTGAATAATGATGAACACTGCTATTTCGACCAATAAATAAACATTCATCCACTCTTTAGTGTGTTATGTTTCTCTTCCTTCGCATGCGGATGGGAGATGTAGAGGGAAGGAGGAGGAGAAAGATGGTTCGGGAAGGGATGGAAAGGGGGACAAGTATGTAGAACACTGTCATTGAAAAACAACACATGTGCATTAACTGTGCAGTGTTTTCATGGTTTGCTGCATTCATGGGGGGGGGGTGTATGTGGGGGTGTATGTTGGGGGGGGGGGGGGGAGTCTACATATTTGGACCAATAGTCGTTTTTTGGGTGTGCTGCATTTGGATGGGGTGTGGGATGGACAAGACGTGTAGATGGAGCAGAAGGCAGTGAGCGGGGCTGCTGCTTGGACAAATGAAGAAAAGTTCACCAACAGCACAATGATGACTGGTTGGTCCGGTGTCAGAATAATGTGACTGGGTGAGACATGAAGCCTGTGCTGCGACTTCTGTCTTGTGTGTGGCGCACGTTATATGTCAAAGCAGCACCGCCCTGATATGGCCCTTCGTGGTCGGCTGGGCGTTAAGCAAACAAACAAACAAACAAACAAGCACAATGAGTTCACGCTTTTCTGCATTTGCCAGGGATATGGGGGTGGAGGGGTGGGTGAGGGGGCAAACGATAAAAGCAACAGTAGATACAGCGTGCATCTACTCTCTCAATACTGCAGATATTGTTTTCACGCTTTGATGTGCACATCAACATCTGTACACACAATCAATAACGCTGAGTCTGATCAAATAAGTTACTGTTATACTAAACCTATCAGAGGGTCAAAACAAATATGCTGCATATTGTGTCTTTGTTCATGTTTCATTAACCCACAATACACTAATATAGTTTTTTCTTTGTTAGCTCGTTGATCTGTTTACTGATATGGATGGAGGACATTTTTTGACAGCCTCGGCCGCACGGTTTTTTGAACAGATTCAACCAAAAAATGCATTGATTGTATTACATTGAGATCAGTACAAGTCATGATGCAATGCACTTCAGTGCTGCATTAAGAATACAACAGAGACTCAAAAATGCAACGCAAAAACAAGCGCATAGACAAATTAAATGAAGAAAACAAAATGTCCATAAGTTAATACTTTATTTGTCTCTGTGTGTATTTTCTTTCTAATCGACTCTCTTTCTCTGTCTTATTTCTCTGTCGCTGTCTGTCTCAGAGTCACTCTCTGTCCGTTTTTCTCTCTCGCTATCGCTCGCTTTCTCTCAATTATGCATAAATATATTATATATATATTTTGTTTGGTAAGTATTTCTGCCACGTATAAGTATAAGAATAATTCCTCTCATGGTTGGGAGCTGGGACAAAAACACCTGTTTGCTTGTACCATTACCCTCGTTAATAAACAATTATCTTATCTTTATATCTAACCCAACCGACCCCCGCAAGTCAAACCCGTGGCAGCACCTGTACTCAGTGAAATCAGGCGTGGTTATCTTCACGAGATCTAGAAACTCACAGTAAGCTAATTATACTTCACACACACACACACACACACACACACACACACACACGCACACACACACACACGCACACACACACACACACACACACACATGTACACACATACACACACACACACACACACACACATGTATACACACACACACACACACACACACATGTATATACACACACAACCCACACACACACATTCACACACATGCACACAAACACACACACATGCACACACACACACACTAACAAAATCACGCACACGCACACACACTCACACACACACACACACACACACCTGCCACGCTGGGCCATGAATGAATCGCAGCTATCTTCACAAGATCTGAAAACTCACTCCATGTTTTTTGACGCTATATGTGCCCGCGGCTAATGATCCCCTCAGATTCCTCACCTTTTTAGGTTCAACACGTGCATCTGGGAACTGGATACTGAGCTTTATTTTTGCACTGTCGAATTTTGTAATTTACCGAAAAAATTGTATTTGATGTTTGTTTGTGTGCTTTTGTTTCCTAGGACACTACAGTTTTTGCCTCGTAAGTACTAGTACTCGAGATTAGTTATTAGTAACCATGTTGCATCAAAATCAATTAAACCTCTGTTCTTTGTATACCCTCCAATCTGAACTCAATACATTTAGTTGCTTAGAAATTACAGATCAATATGATTACCGCGTTTGCAATGCGTTGACAAAATTCACAGAACCTCAACAGGGCATGCTGATACAATGTATCAGCATGTGTATTGGAACGAATCAAATATTTGTGTATTTTTGTTTGTTTTTAATTTAAAGCTATCTAATGAAAAAAGAACGAATGAACGAAAGCTCGCACGGCATTTTAAAGACACCCACGTTTAGACTAGGTCAGCAAAAAATAACAAACAACAATTTACATATTAAATATAAAATTCAAATTTAAAAATAAATCCTTAAACGGAATGCGCAGCAACACAAATGTCGTTTCTCTCGTTCTAAATCAAAGTTACAATTTCGAAGTGGAAAACGTTGTCAATCTCTTCAAGAAACCTGCCTTTGACTAACTGTTAACCTGAAATCGCTGTAGGCATACATGCGGGAGGGGAGTTTTACGAACGGAAGTGAAAACCTGGATGAATCCCTGATAGTGAACGCAATGTTTTACATGGCAATGAAGTCTTGGCAGTACTTAGTGAGGTCTACACAAACTCGTGAGAAATTCGCGTTCGCTCAAGCCTGATATTATTGGGCGAAGTCTACTTCTTGAAGCTCGTTGCACAAAGCTTTTGCACCGAATTGTTGGTGACAAAAAAACTTCCCGAAGAAAACTTTGGACATAAATAAGGACAGCCTTGTAGTGTAGACAGTTGTGCATACTGATCTCGCACAAAGGAGGAAAGTAAACCAACTTCAATTCAAGAACTAGAAGTAAACTCGGTGAATGAATATTCCCGGGAAAAAACTCGACCTTCTGGGGCCTACGTTGCTGACGTAAACAACAAACAGATAAATTAAACGAAACCAGAAACTTTTAGTGAAACGTGCGCAGACGACAGAAGCCATCAAACTCGTATAACAGAGACAATGGCTTCTGCTACCCTTCGCCGTTACGGATTTCCTTTTAGCTAATGGATGTTTCGGGGAGGAGTAGTAAAATTCTAATCAATAACAGGGATTACTTTTGTTTTAAAAGGCGCCAAAAGCTGTTTGTTTTGCCTGTAAACCGCCTGCTCCCGTCTGTTGCTCTTACTTAATGGAAACCTTCTCGGAGACATAAAAATGCTTTTAGCAGTTAAGGTTCCAATAAGTATTATTTCTGTGTTGAAGCTCCCGCGAGGTCTGCCCCTAGTCGTATTGTTTGAATTGGTTTGGCGACTAAAAGGTTAAGGCTTGTGCTCATCTGAGGGCCGGGTTTTATGTCAATGAAATCGTTGTTTTTTTTATTTGAGCTAAACGATAGCAGTTTATATTTTCACAGAAAATAACTAAATAATTCATTTGATTGAGATGGTAACCTTGTTACAGCACGATTAGTTGCTCAAAACCTAAACATTATACATTCGGGGTGCTGAGAGTTTCCCGACTGATGAATAATTATGCTTTTCTTTATTCTCGTTTCTTCTCTTTCCTGTCCCGCTTTTCTTGTGTTCTCTTGTTACACCCCCGGTATAGGGGTGTGTATAGGATTCGCTTGATGTGTTTGTGTGTTTGTGTTCGCATATAGATCTTAAGAATGAACGGACCGATCGTCACCAAACTTGGTGAACAGGTTCTATACATTCCTGAGACGGTCCTTACAAAAATTGGGACCAGTCAAACACACGGTTAGGGAGTTATTGGTGGATTAAGATTCTACAGGGACTTATAGCGGGACACCCCCGTTGGTCAAAGGGAAATAACCATTTTCACTGCCACCAACTGAGAAGGTTATTTCCCTTTGACCAACGGGGGTGTTTTTCCTACCTCGGAGGAATTTCTTGTTCTTCTTCTTTCTAGTCATTCTTTCTTTTGGGTCGAGTGGGGATGAGGGTGGGGGTGGCTGTTCATCTGTTTGTCTATCTTTGTGGGTGTGTCCGTCCATTTTGTCCACGTTTCAATCTGGTTTTATTCTAACTCTCGTTCCCCGCAGAAGTACACCTTAAGTTATTTGATAAGGAGTTCATTCGGTAATGATAGAACAGCACCACGGCTAATACATTTGCATTGAACACTACATTGCAATGGGACTTTATTGTCGTTTGCATTGAACACTACATTGCAATGGGACTTCATTGTCATTTGCATTGAACACTACATTGCAATGGGACTTCGTTGTCATTTGCATTGAACACTACATTGCAATGGGACTTTATTGTCATTTGCATTGAACACTACATTGCAATGGGACTTCATTGTCATTTGCATTGAACACTACATTGCAATGGGACTTCATTGTCATTTGTATTGAACACTGCATTGCAATGGGACTTCGTTGTCATTTGCATTGAACACTGCATTGCAACGGGACTTTATTGTCATTTGCATTAAACACTACATTGCAACGGGACTTCATTGTCATCCTATGCTGTTGCTGTTTTGCAAAGGCCGCATCTAGTACCATCGACATCAATCGTCGACAGTTCTGTAACTATTGATATCACGTTGACAATAACGATGACGACAAAGAGCGACGGGGATGCGACCACAGTCATCGTTTTGATCACGAGAAACACACATCTCTCTCTCTCTCTCTCTCTCTCTCTCTCTCTCTCTCTCTCTCTCTCTCTTTCTCCCTCTCTCTCTCTCTTTCTCTCACTCTCTCTCTCTCTCTCTCTCTCTCTCTCTCTCTCTCTCTCTCTCTCTCTCTCTCTCTCTCTCTCTCTCTCTCTCTCTCTCTCTCTCTCTCTCCACCCGCTGTTATTTTTCTTCCATTCTGTTCCAGACAATTCAATCTACCCTTCGCTAAGCTCTCCTAGGACAAGACAGGGTCAACGCCGTACATACCTACCAATCATTTTTGTCACAACGATTAAAGACTTCGAATATCGTTCTTTCATCCGCCCCCTTCATCTGTCATCGCTTTCCTTTTCTCTCCACGCTTGTTGACACCTATCAATCACTCTATGTGATCGCACTGGCCTCCCTCTTGCACTGCTAAGCTCAAGGCAACGTCTCCACACCGGTACCGTTATGATATCAAACACACTTTGCGCCCAGACTTGTCTGCGATCGGTCTAAAAAAAACAAAACGAAATGAGATCAGAACTGGACCAGAGGTGGAAGCTAGACAACGTCCCAAGCCGATATGATGCCAAAATTCTTTGCGCCGAGACTGGTCTGAGAACAATGAAATGAGACCAGAGCCGGACCAGAGGTCATCTAAAAAACAATTGGATTTACTTTGCTGTCGTCTGAGACCACATATCTACAATTTAGATCCAAAACAATAATGCAATTTGTCGTCGAGACGTCCCAAAGCACTCGCTGATCGCAACTAAGTCCCCAGATCGGTTTGATACAAATAAACATACATTGCTCGGAAATCGAGACCTGTTCTGAAATGTCTCGTCGAATCCTTTGGATCCGACACCAGTAGCGTGGTGGCTCCCTGTGCCGAGTACGATTATTCTGCTGAATTAAGATCACCGGTAGCTCAGTTGGTAGAGCACTGGACTAGTGATCCTAGGGTCGCAGGTTTGAACCCGGGCCGGGGTGGACATGGGCCAACTTTATTTGCAGACTCAGAGACGGTATCCACGTTCCACCCCCGTGTCACCACTGTGGCACGTAAAAGACCTCGGTTATTCTACCATAAATGCAGTTAGCTGAATTTATGTTAGTTAGTTAATTTATGAATTAGTTTATTTATAAATTAGAATTTATGTTAGTTAGTTAGCTGAATTTATGAATTAGTTAGTTAGTTAACAAACACCTGGGTAGCGCGACTCTTTTGCTGCTAGGTTTCCACTGGAAGGAAGCGACCCGAATTTCCCAGCGATGGGACAATAACGTAATGAAAATGAAAATGAATGAATGACAAGGGTGGCAGTTGAGAATCAAGTGCAAAAAAAGAAGAAGTTACAAATGGTATGTGTAGGTATGTGTAGGTATGCGTACAGATGCTCTTATTCAACGTCAAAGCCCGTATAGATATGTGGCGGGGAAACTAATTGAACACAGATACCTTGAGTGTCAGACATTCCCGATCCCCCCTCCCCCCTCCCCCCTCCCCCAAGTCCAAGAGACTGAACAGTTTGTCCATCCAGCTTAAGTTTTCGATGATGCCCTCTAAAGTTTCACACAGTTCCGCTGCTAAAGGTCGGATAAGTTTGCTTACCGTACTCAAAAGTCTGAATCCTCCACTCTAAAACGTCTGCTTATAGTTGTAACAAGTCTGAATCTTCCACTCTAACAAGTTTGCTTATAGTTGTCATAAGGGAGTCTTTATTAGTACAACGAGAGAACGGGAGCTCTCAGTTTTCGGGTAAGTTTGCTTGCAAAGTTTAAATCTTCCACTCAGAAAAGTTTACTTATAGCTGTCTCAGGTAGGCTCGACCAGTACACTTTGAGCGCGGATGCTCTCATTTGAAGTGTTTTCGTGGTATTACGTTCGTGATGACCCACGGAGGTGACATCGATTTAGCCGCGCAGACGGTTAAACACACTTTCTCTGATGAGATTGTCTGCACGATGTGAACTTGATGATCGCTTAAACCCGAGTCGCGTTGTCTGGCGTTGAAGAAATGACTTTCAGAACGCATCTGCCCCGGAGAGTGTATAGCTCGTCCTTCATGTTCTGTGTGCACTCACTTGAAGAATTCGGATCGTTTGAGTTGCGAAAAAGTGCAGAACTTCCCTGAAGCTTTGTTTAATTTTGTTAGAAATTAAGATTGGAATTCAAAGAAAATTAATGCTTCGACCATCATGGGAACATTCTAAGATAAGTCACAACATCATTAATTGTATGTATTCATTTTGATCTATTGTGACTCTTCTTTGTTCAATGTAAAGGCCGTTGGGCCGAGGTTCTTATGAATGTATTGTCCTGAATAAACGTTCCAAACATTTAACCATTCCTGTATTTTTGTTTGTATTTTATTTTATTTTTTTGTCAAACGATTAATATAATAATATGACTAGAGGCAAAGCGTTATTCTAAGATCTTGGGAACAAAGGGAGCACTAAGATCCCCTTGCTTCTTAGATTAGATTGATATTCTATATATTTCCACTTAGATTAGATTGATATTCTATATATTTCCACTTAGATTAGATTGATATTCTATATATTTCCACTTAGATTAGATTGATATTCTATATATTTCCACTTAGATGTGTCTACCGAAGTTTGACATAGAATTATGAGCATTGAAACAGAACAATTCCATAATAATGAAACATCCGTTTAACCTGTTCTGTCAATACAACATTGTTTTCCTTTGATCGAATGTTTGCAATAACGCCTCTCTCCGCGTGTACAACATTGACACAAATTCATACTAGGAGGTTCCTAGATTATTAGAAAAGGGTTTCACATTCCAAGAATACTTTCCAAACAATTCTGAATCCTAGATGTTGTTCGTGTTTCGCGAGAGTACTACTCTATCATTTTTCATGTTGATGTTATCTGTTTTGCTTCATGTTTTTTATGTTGTTCCCTTTGTCCGTCGTTGCCGTTTCGTTTAATAATGTTGTCATTTTACCCTCTCTCTCTCTCTCTCTCTCTCTCTCTCTCTCTCTCTCTCTCTCTCTCTCTCTCTCTCTCTCTCTCTCTCTCTCTCTCTCTCTCTCTCTCTCTCTCTCTCTCTCTCTCTCTCTCTCTCTCTCTCTCTCTCTCTCTCTCTCTCTCTCTCTATTCCTAGCATATATAACCACGTCATTTCCCAAATAGACGCTAGCATAGCATCTCTCTGTCTCTGTCTCTCTCTCTTTTTTTCACTCTCTCTCTCTTTTTTCCTCTCTCTCTCTCTCTCTCTCTCTCTCTCTCTCTCTCTCTCTCTCTCTCTCTCGGATGATCTGACAGCTAGGAGAAGGGTAGAAATCGAGAAAAGGGGAGAACAAGGGAGAGCACTAGCTGTTGTTATTCTCGATCGGTTTCCTTTGCCCCATTACCTCCCTTTTCAATTCTCGTAAATCCTCTTTTTTTTCCCCAGCTCCTCAAAAAACCCTTCGTCTTCCCTCACACCCATCCCGTTACCCACTTATCGTATTCTGTCAACCCTATTACGCTATGATGGGTCTAAAGTACCTCCCGAAATGAAAAACTCCCACCCCCCAGGGGAGCGATTCATCTCCGTAGAGTGACCTCCCTTGAAAATCCGGCGCAAGGGGAAGCTACCCAGCCGCTGAGAAGGAATCGAGGTTCTTCCAGGCGAGTGTTCTCCCCCCTGGGCAAGGGAACTGGGCTCCATTTCTTTCGCTTCATCAGCGCACAGTTGGAGTAAGGAGCTAGACTAAAGCGAAACTAAAAACCCGTTAGTCTTCAATACTCGCACAGATGTCGCCGATCTCGCTTCAGTGCGGAGAGGAGGGGGGGGGGGGGGGGGAAAGAAAAGCTTTTCTCGCTGAGCTTCTGTTTTCTGTGGATGCTTTCGGAATTGGTCTAAGTTCCCCCGCCTTTCTGAGCGTAAAACGGGGTCACGGGACACCGGAAGGAGCTTGGGAGACAAGATGAGACCCTTAGAGAGAAAGAAAGAGTGGTGCAGGGAAAAGAGGATTACAAAAGAAAATGGATGAGAGAATGGTGGAAACGAACGGAAGAACTTCCT
>NC_090254.1:4894362-4896862 GCF_037325665.1 Littorina saxatilis | reverse complement strand
GTTGTTCGTCGTGTTCCAGGAGTTGTGGTAGCAATCATTCCCATACCATGGAAAGAATTGTATCCATCCAAGGTACAGGAATTGTGATCCACATTGTCAGCCACGTATTGTAGAATCACATTCTTGGCACATCCTGGAATATCTGTACTTTGGGACACAGCTGCATTTGCCTCAAATCTCTGCACCTCTGTGTAGGAAGACGAGAAGCCCATCGCATTCAACACATCGATCAGATATCGGGAGCCAAAATGGTGGTGCATTTGGACTCCAAGTCCAATTTGAAGTGGGGCGATGACAACCCTAGGTCGAGCTGCCTGGACAATTGCTTGTCCCACAGATGCAATTTTATTGTCAGCATCTTTTTCGCTGAAAATCAAACGCAGGAAAAGCTGAAGGGACTGGGGAACAAAGTCCAGGTTGTACGCCCCTGAAAAAATATCCTCTGATGTTGGATATTCCTTGTTTGTCGTTGCAGAAGCAGCTTTTATTTCATTCTTTATCAGTGCTGCAGCAGCTTTCACCAGCTTCAGTTTTTCACTTTCGTCGTCATTAGTCTTCGGAGAATTGTAGAAATCATGAAGAATGGATTTAGCTGTTGTGCGGAATGTTACAACATTAGACTTGCCCAGAATGTTCGCTATGATGATTTTTTCACCAAATCTCTCCAAGAGCTTTTCCTTCATCCATTTGGTGGTGTAACCAACCCCTCCACTGAACTCTTGCATTTTCTGCACAAGCTCTCCGATGGTGATCTGTTCGTCATCGTGGTTAATGAGATATTCTGCTGTTTTCTCAAAAACTTCAAGTTTTTCAGTGTCCGGTGGTCTACCCACACTTCGGCTTGGAGCGTTTGTCAGTGCGTATGCACCTGGCTTGTCATTATAACGTTTGGGAATTGACAGACCAAGCGCTCTGAAGTTACAGTTACAAGTTATATGGTACACAGCATCTGCTGCATGCAGGTCTCTTGCAAATTCAAGCTTTCCCTTGACGATATCTGCCCACTCATCATTTCTTTCGTCACATTTTTTCAAAATTTCAGTTTGTAAAGATAATGTTCTGACTCTGTATGCCTCATCAGGTCCACGTGTTTTGGAAAGATTTACCCGAGTCCCACAGAAAAAGCAGCAACTTGCAAAGTCAAATCTGTGTTGCTTAGATCGTGTGCTTCGCTCTCCAAGCTCAGTCTTATCGGTATCTCTGTTTTGCTGTCTTAAGTCTTTCTCGATATTATTGTCGTTGGTGTAATCCCTTCGACACTCGATATGCACCCTTTGACCAACTGTAGGCTGAACGGTTCTGTTCTGTCTTCTCTGGCTCGAATCCTTGATTCCTGTATCAACAAAAAAAATAACATTGCTCACTACAAACTCTTTTTTATAGACATTTCAACAGAAGCACGCAATTTGTTAACCGGCTATGACCCCACACACTTGCTTTGATAAGTCTCACTGGATGACACCCAGTAATACAACAAACTACAAATACAGCACAACATGTAAAAGAACACCAAAGGGAAAAAACAACAAAAGAACAAAAACAAACAAAATAAAAAAGGACATAAAACAAACAAACAAACAAACGTTATAGTATACAGAACACTAAGAAACTCAAATTTATCATAAGAATTGAAACAAATCAAGAGAGAGAACATACTTGCACATCCTTTCTTTCCCAGGGTATTAAACTCGACGTCACATGGTTCGTTGCATATTGGACAGGTTTTTAATGGATCATCCATTGTGGTAGCCTTTGAAGTGCTGCAAGTAAAATAGTTTTCATGAACACAAATTTGTAATGTTCCACATTGATAACAGCACCACCATTAAATACCACAATAATATATAGTGCGTCCTGCATGTTACTTATGTAATCAGTTGATTCTAGAGGAAAACAACTAAAACACATGAAAATAGGAATTTTGACTGGAATGTTCAGCCATACAAATCCTTGCTAAAAGAGAGTTTTTCAGGCGGCAGTACAGACAGTAAAACCTTCAGTTAAAGTATTTTATGGAATAGTCAAACCAAAACTAACCTTCATTGTTTTAAAGTTGTAGATGACCACAAATAAACGTCCATGCAGCTCTGGTGTATCACAAAGACTGAAGTGAAAAACTGCTTCAAATAATCAAACTGTGAAGATTCCAGCAAGATGGTATCAAAGACAGGTTGTGCTGTCAGACCAGAGTTATGGTGAGAGCATCCGGCGAGCGCGCGGTCACGGCGATCAGATTACTGATAGCCAGCCTCCCTTACCCTCTATCCAGGAACCCCCTCATCCCCCCCTCTTCCTGCTGCAGAATGGCAGGCGAGTGATGCCATGATCTCTCTGTATCGAACTTTTAATCGATCATATCTCGGCCGTGCGATCTTCAAATGGAGTCGAATTGTGTATGCATGTTAAGTGTTCCATGCTGAGCGCAGCCATTATAAAATAAATTCTTTAGGATTTAATCCTTAGTCTCCGGCAGTATGACTGAACAATAACACGCGGTGAT
>NC_090254.1:4880247-4894162 GCF_037325665.1 Littorina saxatilis | reverse complement strand
CTCTAGCTCTCCAGTAGGTTTCTCAGCGGGGTTACCTGCTTGACGACGTGCTAATTGATGGCACGCGAACCGTGTAATGTATAGCACTGCGCGAGTCGAACCGCCTCTACGACTAGCTGCTCCTCTCCACGCCCCCCCCCCCCCCCAACCCCCCACCGCCAGCCCACGCATCCCTCTCTCTCGCCCTGCCTCTCTTCCCCCGTTCCTCTCTCCCCCCTCCCTCTCTCTTCCCCTCCTTCTTTCTCCCCCCCCCCCCTTTCTCTTTACCCTTAATTGTCAATCCGTTTTTCATTGCTAAATTCATACGAATAAATAAAAGCTTGATGTTTAGCAAGAATCACCTCTGATTTGTTATTTGCATTGTCACTGAAGACTAAACCGTCAGTGAAACTTAACAGTTCGCCACCTGTTTACCTCTTTTTATATTTTAATCCAGACAGCATTATCCACCACCACCCATTATATAAACATTCTATTTTGTGTAGTCCCGATATCAATGTTGCACACCTTTTGATGCAGCTTTTAATAATATAAGAGATTTGATTTATACGTATTCCCTGTTTCACTCAATGAATATATATATATTCCCTAAAATATCCAGGTAATATACATATTTCCTGGAATTTGGAGGCCATTTTTAGACGTATTCCCTGACTTATATTTAGCATTCAAAAGGAGATACTTTGATGGAGTGAAAAATCTCTCTCTCTCTCTCTCTCTCTCTCTCTCTCTCTCTCTCTCTCTCTCTCTCTCTCTCTCTCTCTCTCTCTCTCTCTCTCTCTCTCTCTTATGCTTACAAATATAACAACAATCGCATAACAATAGAATTTACAACACAATATTACACTGTTTGCACCAATGAAGTGAGAAAGAATGACTTTTGTATTGGCAAAATCAACAAGCCGTAATAACTCTAGTTGGCGAGATATATTTTGTTTGTTTGTTTGTTTGTTTGCTTAACGCCCAGCCGACCACGAAGGGCCATATCAGGGCGGTGCTGCTTTGACATTTAACGTGCGCCACACACAAGACAGAAGTCGCAGCACAGGCTTCATGTCTCACCCAGTCACATTATTCTGACACCGGACCAACCAGTCCTAGCACTAACCCCATAATGCCAGACGCCAGGCGGAGCAGCCACTAGATTGCCAATTTTAAAGTCTTAGGTATGACCCGGCCGGGGTTCGAACCCACGACCTCCCGCTCACTGGGCGGACGCCTTACCACTAGGCCACCGTGTTGCGGTTTGGCGGGATATAGTGATCCTTACATTCGTTCGAAAAAAAGACCAATAAAGCTACCCTTTCAAACCATGTTCTGAGTTTTTTTGCTTATTTGCTATTGTGTTTGGTTGTAATATGTTATATAGAATTGTGCATGTGAAGTGATATTATATTTTTTAAATATGGAAAAAGTGAAAGCTGATTGAAAATTTATGGACAGATTAATAGATGAAAATGGCTCTCAATAACGACGCAAAAAGGAATTTTACAGGAGCAAGTGAGATTTTACAATAACGTGTTTGATAAAAATGGGAATTTTGTTGAGGAGGATGCTGAAAGTAAAGTTCTTAATTTAAATATTCCTCAGTTAAATGACGAACGAAAATATGGTTTGGAAACTGATTTTACCGTGTTAGAAATCGGCAGGGCGCTGTCTTTATTAAAAAATGGTTCGTCACCAGGTTTAGACGGATTGACTACAAGTTTCATGAAAAAATGTTGGCCTAAAGTAAAAATGATGGTGGTTAATTCCCTTCAAAGTGCATTTAGAGTCGGTGAATTGTCAGATACTCAGAAAAGAGCAGTTATCACGTTGATCCATAAGGATAAAGATTTGCCGAGAGATAGCCTTAAGAATTGGAAACCCTATATCTGTAACCAATACAGATTATAAAATGCTGGCAACATGTTTATCGCAGCGCGTATCTGGTGTTATTTCTGACCTCGTGTCAGAAGATCAGACAGGATGTATTAAGGGAAGAAAGGCAAGTAACTTGATTAGATTAATTGATGATGTCATTAATTACGCTAATGAAAGAAATCAAGCAGGTATATTACTTGCCCTTGACTACGCCCGAGCCTACGATTCCATCTCAAAAGACTATGTGGTCTGGTCCTTTAAAAAATTTGGTTTTGGCGAAAAATTTGTTAAATGGATTAAAGTTTTAAGAGAAGTTAAAAGGGCAATAACCAACCTGGCTCTTCCACGGTCTCAAATAGCATTACATATTGGTTTAATGACAAACACCACGAGCTGCATAAATTATATGGGTTGGATTTCGGAAGAAATAAGTGTAGAATTATTAGCAATACAAATCCGAAGTCACCCCAATATTAAAGGATTTGCCTTACCAGATGTAGGTTTTGCAGAACAAACATCGCGTATCTTGAAACTGGCTATGTACGCCGATGACATAACTGTTTTACTTCAAGATAAAAACGACATGGAAACGGTTTTGAAAATTATTGATGATTTTTCAAATATATCTCGCTTAAAATTAAATAAAAGTGAAACGGAAGCAATGTGGTAGGGATCGCGTAAAAACTGTCAAGAGAAATATTGCGATATTAAATGGAATACCCAGGTTAAAATCATGGGAATTAGTCAGTTTTAAAAATGACATCCCGGCCTCTGAAATTATGGAAAATTGGTCCAAAAAGACTTGAAAAAGTTGAACAAATCATTTGCAGATGGTCAAGAAGAAATTTAAGTATAAGCGGCAAATTATGTATTATTAAGTCCTTCTTAGTTTCACAATTTGTTTACGTTATGCAGGCGCTTCTTGCCCCTGTTAAAGTTCTCGATAAGTTGAATACTATTTTGTTCAGGTTTCTCTGGAAAAGGAAGTATTCAAATACAAAAGCCTTTGAAAAAGTTAAACGAAATGTATTGTGTAATGTGGTGGAAGAAGGTGGTATTAACATGATAAACGTCCACGATATGCAGACTTCTTTTTTACTGACATGGGCAGCAAAACTTCAACAACAAAAACATGAACCGTGGACAACGATTCCGTTAAGTCTTTATCAGGTATTGGGAAGAAATTTACTTTGTTTTAAAGCCACAACACTACTAAAACCAAGGTATTGAATGCATTCGATCAAACTTTTAGACAGAAGTTCTCTTAAAATGAATCCATAATAAAGCATTGATTTATGAGAGAGAAGATCGCTTTGGCGATCAATGTTTGTGGAACAATATAAAAGTGGTTTATAAAAATAAAAGCTTATATTTAAAAAAATGGATAGAAGCGCATTTAGATATGGTGAAAGATATTTGGGTTAACGGAGATATGATTCCTTTTAACCAGCTGTGCACAAAGAAAGGATACAGTCCCTCTAGATTTTTTGAGTACCGCGCAGTGAAGACTGCTGTGCGAGCGCTTGCACTTCGCAAAAACACAGCCAGCCCGCGAGCAGGCGAACACAATAATGACCTTGACACACGGAACCCTGTGATCATTAACCCCTCCGCGAGAAAGATTCGCATGCTGATAGTCCAGTCTAAAGCGAGCGAGCCTTGCGCTGCTACATTTTGGTTACATAAATATCAGGTTAAACTAGATCACAGTCATTGGCTGTTAGCAAGCAAATGTACAAAAGAAGAAAGATTGCGATTGTTACAATGAAAAATATTACATAATATTTATCCCACGAATATATTATTAAATAAAATGAAAATTAGAGAAACAAAATTATGTACATGTTGTAAACACATTGATTATGTTGAACACTTTTTTTGTCAATGTGAGAAGTTGACGAGCTTTTGGGAAAATGTTGTCCATTATATTTTTAGAAATACAGGATCAAATGTGCACCTCTCAGAACACGATGTCTTGTTTGGTTATCAACCTAGTAATATATGCCAAAATAATAAGGTACTTAATCACATTATTTTGATTGCAAAAATGTGTATTAGTAAATATTAGTATGGTGATAGATACGATTTGAATAGTATCATTATTGGAAAATAAAATGTACATTAGAAGATTGTGAGTAATGTATAAGTCGAGATGAGGTGAAGTGATATATGACGTTTGTGAATATTATGAGGGGGGTGGGAGGGAGCGGATGGACGAGAATAAGAAAAACAAAAAAAGAAAAAAAAGGAGAAAAAAAAGTAACCATCTATGGCTCCTCAATTGCTTTTTGTATAAACAACCATGCAAACCACACAAAAAAAAACCAACAAAAAAAGAAACCGGTTTTCTCCAATTTAAAAAAAACACACAAAAAAAACAAGTCGCGTAAGGCGAAATTACTACATTTTAGTCAAGCTGTGGAACTCACAGAATGAAACTGAACGCACTGCATTTTTTCACAGTGACCGTAGTCCGCCGCTCGCGCAAAACCCAGTGAAACTGACGAGACTGTTTAGCGCGGTGATGGTTTCGCTGTGCTGCATAGCACGCTTTTCTGTACCTCTCTTCGTTTTAACTTTCTGAGCGTGTTTTTAATCCAAACATATCATATCTATATGTTTTTGGAATCAGGAACCGACAAGGAATAAGATGAAATTGTTTTTTAATCGATTTCGGAAATTTGATTTTGATCAGAATTTTTTATATTTTTAATTTTGAGAGCTTGTTTTTAATCCGAATATAACATATTTATATGTTTTTGGAATCAGAAAATAATGAAGAATAAGATGAACGTAAATTTGGATCGTTTTATAAAAAAACAATTATTTACAATTTTCAGATTTGTAATGACCAAAGTCATTAATACATTTTTAAGCCACCAAGCTTAAATACAAAACCGAAGTCCGACCTTTGTCGAAGATTGCTTGGCCAAAATTTCAATCAATTTGATTCAAAAATGAGGGTGTGACAGTGCCGCTTCAACTTTTACAAAAAGCCGGATATGACGTCATCAAAGACATTTATCGAAAAAAAGAAAAAAATATCCGGGGATATCATACCCAGGAACTCTCATGTCAAATTTCATAAAGATCGGTCCAGTAGTTTACTCTGAATCGCTCTACACACGCGCACGCACACCGGCACAGACAAAACTTGACTAATGTAAAAAAGAGAGAGAGAGAGAGAGAGAGAGAGAGAGAGAGAGAGAGAGAGAGAGAGAGAGAGAGAGAGAGAGAGAGAGAGAGAGAGAGAGAGAGATGATAATGATGATGATGGAACTTTATTTTTCAAGGATAGAGGTTTAAGGTGCTTCTCTTACAACCGGTCCTTACTTCTAATACAAATGTCTAATAAATGATAAACAAGTAAAGCAACATGACAAATAAACAAAGTAAACGAACGAACCAGCAAACAATCGACAAGTAAGCAAACAAGCAAATAAACATAAACAACAAAATGACAAAGTAAGGAACATACAAATCAAAAGCAAAACATGCAACATATTAATTGAGGTTATACATGTAAAGTGATCGACGGTTAAAGTTCCATCCTCACCTATTCACACTTTACTGACACTATACACAACCATCAGTGTGTATAGGAAACAGGTACTTAACGCCTTCGTCCGTACGGGTTACACACTGTGTATAGCCAAACGGTACCTAATGTGGATTTCGTACGTACAGAAGTCACACAGATCCGTCTGCGTATGACCGGTACCTAAGGTGCTCCTCGTCCGTATGTGTGTGTGTGGTGTGTGTGCGTGTGCGATGTGTGTGTGTGTATGTGTGTGTGTGTGTGTGTGTCTGTGTGTGTGTGTCTGTGTGTGTGTGTGTATGTGTGTGTGTGTGCGTGTGGGTGTATGTATGTGTGTGTGAGTGTGTGTGTGTGAGTGTGTGTGTCTGTGTGTGTGTATGTGTGTGTGTCTGTGTCTGTGTCTCTTTATGTGTCTGTGTGTGTGTGTGTGTCTGTGTGTGTGTGTGTGTGTATGTGTGTGTGTGTGTGTGTGTCTGTGTGTCTCTGACTTCCATCCTTGTTGATACATTTTTTAATCCATATAATCTAAAATGATGGTGATGCAGCCTATTTTTCAGAATACCCAAACAGCCACTAACATCCACGGGGAGTTTTAGGAGAGGGAACCGTCTGCTTTATAGTCATGGGAAATTGTTTGTTTGTTTGTTCGTTCATGGGCTGAAACTCCCACGGCTTTTACGTGTATCACCGTTTTTACCCCGCCATTTAGGCAGCCATACGCCGCTTTCGGGGGAGCATGCTGGGTATTTTCGTGTTTCTATAACTCACCGAACTCTGACATGGATTACAGGATCTTTTTCGTGCGCACTTGGTCTTGTGCTTGCGTGTACACACGGGGGTGTTCGGACACCGAGGAGAGTCTGCACACAAAGTTGACTCTGAGAAATAAATCTCTCGCCGAACGTGGGGACGAACTCACGCTGACAGCGGCCAACTGGATACAAATCCAGCGCGCTACCGACTGAGCTACATCCCCGCCCGGGAAATTGTTAAATCAGCGACAGAGTACTGCAGTACAATAACATTTGTTGTATGATTTTGTGCTTCTGTGGTCAACTAATGTGAATATCTTATACATCAGTCTTTTCGAGACAGTCTACGAAAGCGAACTCTGATACCAATAAACAAGTAATGCACACAGACAGAGCCTCATGTTAACAGCATTCTCTTTCGTCTCATTCCTCTGTCTCTCTTGAGTGCGTACGTCTAGATGAGAGTAGATAGCATGGGAAGTAGACCAGATGGGAAGAAACCGACCCTTCGAAGCCACTATCACTCCACCTCACCTCTCTTCGGCCACACCCCCCCCCCCCACCCCACCCCGGAAAAAAACCTACATGCAACATCGAACAACAGAACAGTTATTTAGCATTAATACTCACCGATAACCTCTAACCCCCCATATTAGATAGCAAGAGTCCACAAATATTGATTCTTATTAAGAAAAAATAACAACATATCTCCCAGAAGAAAGTGAGAAGGAGGTGTTATGGGCTTCCTGTTTAACATCCAGATAAGAACTTGTTTTCTCTCCAAGGCAGAGACGGTGTTCATTTTTATAGAGAAAAATCGTCAAAACTACGCTTGGCTGTGTCAGTCTTCGAGAGGATCGCTTCCTCGGTGTTAGCTGTGGACAGTTTCGTTTCTGGGTGGTTTATTACTTGCTGTGCAGCCAAGTGTGAGAGGTTGGATCGGAGGAAGAAGAGGGAGGGAGCGGACAAAGAAGAAAGAGAAATACATAGAATGGTATTGAAGGGAATGCAGTGTGTGTGTGTGTGTGTGTGTGTGTGTGTGTGTGTGTGTGTGTGTGTGTGTGTGTGTGTGCGTGTGTGTGTGTGTGTTTGTGTGTGTGTGTGTGTATATGTGTGTATGTGTGTGTGTCTGTGTGTGTCTGTGTGCGTGTGTGTGTGCGTGCATTTTTGTGTGTATGTGTGTGTGCGCGTGTGTGTGTGTGTGTGTGTGTGTGTGCGTGTGTGTGTGTGTGTATGTGTGTGTGTGTGCGAGTGTGTGTGTGTGAGTGTCTGTGTGTGTGTGTGTGTATGTGTGTGTGTGTGTGTGTGTGTGTGTGTGTGTGTGTGTGTGTGTGTGTGTATGTGTGTGTGTGCATGCACACTGAGGGAAGTGTACGATCACAAACACTAACAAAACACAAATAGTCTTCTCATACGCTTAAAATCCAACAGTCAAATGTTACACACACATACACACATACACACACATACCATACACACACACACACACACATACCTAAAGTGTGGATGGTTACCTAAGAGGCGGCACTGGGTGTAGTGCCTTTCTAGTGCACTTGCACTACAACAGCACTGGGTGCAGTACTCGCTCCGGCATCGAAGAATTTTGCACTAAAAAATGCACAAAATTTGACCTATTTCGTCGCCTATAGAGGACGGAAAGAATGTCATTTTGAACATTGTTATGACATTCTTTCCGTCAAAAAAGTCAATTTAACGGTGTTAAATGAAGCGACCATCCACACAATTAGGTTGCCATCCAGAGTTTAGGTTGCCATCCACGTGTGGATGGTTGCCTTATGGTGATTTAGGCAACCAAACCTGTGGAAACGGGGGTACACACACACACACACACACACACACACACACTGCATTCCCTTCAATACCATTCTATGTATTTCTCTTTCTTCTTTGTCCGCTCCCTCCCTCTTCTTCCTCCGATCCAACCTCTCACACTTGGCTGCACAGCAAGTAATAAACCACCCAGAAACGAAACTGTCCACAGCTAACACCGAGGAAGCGTTTTAGTTTTAGTCACGTTTGGCATAACCAATCTACATTAAATGTACACAAATTAAAGTTTGCCATTGACAAAAAACAACAAGAGGAATATATAAGATACTGGACAAAAGAAAAATCAGATACATATTCCAGACTTAAGTTTTATTCTATGATCAGTAAATCTTACGAAATGCAGTCATATTTAATACAAATTAAGAATAATAAACACAGAAAGATGTTAAGCAGATTAAGGACTAGCACACATTGTCTAAAAATTGAAAGTGGAAGACATCAGAATATCCCTAAAGAAAATCGTCTTTGTATTGAATGCAATGTCATAGAGGATGAAATACATTTTCTAGATAAATGCAATAAATATGTTAAATTAAGGGATGAATTTAAAGAAGATGCTTCACATATCAATATGAAATATGCTAACAAAAATCCAAGTAACTTATTCTTAGAAGACGAAGTTCAAGTTCGTCTTGGCAAATTTGTTACGGATTGTTTTAGCATTGTATAATGCATTATTTGTTGTTTGTTGTGTCAATAACTTTACTGGTTCATGACAATAAACATTATTCTATTCTATTATTCTATTCTATTCTATATTCTATTCTATTCACACACTTATAACCCCCCCCCCCATCACACACCCACACAACTCAGCTAGGATACTCTAAAACCAAGAAAATCCTGAAAGAAATACGTCCAAAGGATGACACGACCAGCTTCCGTTTCCTAAGTGATGAATGGACGAAAGGGCGGTGTGAAAACTATAACGGAGATTTAGAGCAGAACCGATTCCGTAAATATGGTAATCATGCAGGACGATGGCACCTGCTAATTAGAGGCTGGACCGCAAGAAGATTTCAGGCGTGAGACGGAGATAGAGGGGGCGGGGAGTGGTATCACTGAAGAGTTCTCTCCCTGTATTGATGGAGTAGGGATGAGGATGGTTGGAGTGAGATTAGTGACTTATTAGTTCAGAGGCGTGAAGATGCGAGGTGATGGTCGGAGGGTGGGGGGGGTGGGATGTTAGAGGAGAGTGTTTTGATCAGGTTTGTTGTTTTTGGAGAAAAGGGGAGGTGGGCGTGTGTGTGTGTTTGTGTGTGTGTGTGTGTGTGTGTGTTTGTGTGTATGTGTGTGTGTGTGTGTATATGTGTATGAGTGCGTGTGTGTGTGTGTATGTATGTATGTATGTATGTATATGTGTGTGTGATTGTGTGTGTGTGTGTGTGTGTGTGTGTGTGTGTGTGTGCGTGTAAGGGCGTGGAGGGGGGGGGGGGATGCGGTGGGATACAGGAGAAGGGGTTGGCGGTTGACGTTGAGTAGAATGTGTGATGAAGGGGCTGATGTGTTTCAGGATGGAGAACAAGGAGAGGCGGATGATATGTGTTGTGTTATGGTTGGGCTTGAATAGTGATGACTTAGGTTCGGCGAGGAGATGAAGATGAAGAGTGTTCAAGTGTGTGTGTGTGTGTGTGTGTGTGTGTGTGTGGGGGTGGGGGTGGATATGGTCGGGCTGGTGGGTGGGGAGTGGGTATGTATGAGGGTAGAACTGCAAGAAGGTCCTCGCCCTCACAATTACCTATCTCCATCACCATTGGACATTTCCAGTTTCGTCATGCTCAAAGGTTTATGTTCCTGATCGCATCGATATGATAACTACTTTTTAGCGGTATTTATCAATCATTTTATATTGAATCTGAAGCTAAAACAGATTGTAACATTTTAAGTTCGTCTACACAATGAAACCAGAAGACGACGACCAGGGTCTTCTTCTTCATCTGCGTTCCCGTTGTTATGCTAGACTGTCAAGGTTGTTGATGTGATGAAGTCTGCAGTTCCCGTTGTTATGCTAGACTGTCAAGGTTGTTGATGTGATGAAATCTGCAGTTCCCGTTGTTATGCTAGACTGTCAAGGTTGTTGATGTGATGAAGTCTGCAGTTCCCGTTGTTATGCTAGACTGTCAAGGTTGTTGATGTGATGAAGTCTGCAGTTCCCGTTGTTATGCTAGACTGTCAAGGTTGTTGATGTGATGAAATCTGCAGTTCCCGTTGTTATGCTAGACTGTCAAGGTTGTTGATGTGATGAAGTCTGCAGTTCCCGTTGTTATGCTAGACTGTCAAGGTTGTTGATGTGATGAAGTCTGCAGTTCCCGTTGTTATGCTAGACTGTCAAGGTTGTTGATGTGACGAAGTCTGCAGTTCCCGTTGTTATGCTAGACTGTCAAGGTTGTTGATGTGATGAAGTCTGCAGTTCCCGTTGTTATGCTAGACTGTCAAGGTTGTTGATGTGATGAAGTCTGCAGTTCCCGTTGTTATGCTAGACTGTCAAGGTTGTTGATGTGATGAAATCTGCAGTTCGCCGCAGGGACTCCGCTGGGCCCCACAGTTTCTCCTTGAGGTCCACCATCTCTGGCCAGAATTAACTTCTTAGGTCCGCAAGGGTTGGGCATGTCTGGGGTCTGCGTGCCTGTTCCACATGGGCTGTCGTCTGTGTGGGAGATCGTCATGCTGCAGCGGCGGGCTAGGAGTTGGCAGTAACCAATCTGGAGCCTGAAGATGATAAGGCCAAACAAAAATATATGTTGGTTTAGGGTAACCCGACCGACCCTATTTTTTCCCGCCGACCCTAACGCTTTTTTTTCATTTCTCAAAATAAAACCCAACTTTTGGCACATTAATGCGAACCATACCGAGACTAAGGGAAGTAACCTCCTTTAAAATTGACGAAATAAAAAAATAAAAAAACCCGACCGCTGCTGAGCACTTGCAGGGGTGCCCCAAACAAAAGCACATCACCAACGCTTTCAAACAGTCCAACAAATTTACTTTCGATCGAGGGAGAAAACAGGAACTGTGTCATCCTTTAAAATGAAGAGTAAACTAAAGCAACAGGGTTGGTTCTTGGCAGGTGTGCGGTTGTGGGACTTAGAAAGTAGGTCAGATCCTTTCACCAAGTGGAACACCAGGATATTGACACGTCAAATACACCAGTGGGATACCACACTCGAAATCTCTCAAAATAAAGAAGACAGAGAAAAGCTGAAGAACCAAAAACCTGAAAAAAGAAAGTCATTTCAAAAAGCAGCTGGAAAGCAAGCTGCCCGAGGAGTTCCATTGCACACCACTCGGGACCCTCATTACGCCTTTGCTGGCCGTAAGAGAGGGAAAGAGATCACAAAGAGATTACTATGATTGCTTAAAATAAGCATTATATGCTTGAGTATGTAATCATCCATGCATTGTTCTTGTCATGATTAAAATTGAATAAAGTTTTGTTTAAACCAAAGAGATCAGAACTCAGGACTTTTATTCGAAAGGATAAAGGTCATAGGCTAAGCCTAATCTTCCAACCGTTCATTTAGCGTGTGTGTGTGTGTGTGTGTGTGTGTGTGTGTGTGTGTGTGTGTGTGTGTGTGTGTGTGTGTGTGTGTGTGTGTGTGTGTGTGTGTGTGTGTGTGTGTGTGTGTGTGTGTGCACACGCGCGCTCGTATGCTCGTTTGGTGTTTCTGTTTTTTTTCTCGAGCTCTGAAAAGCTCCATTTCACAGCGTTTTTGATTTCAGTTTTGCAGATGATGCTTTGTATCCCTTGTACATGGTACATGAGGCACTTTGTTAAAGGGACAGTGCATGAGGAACTTTGTTAAAGGGACAGTGCAGCTCTTCTTTGCCTCCACAGACCCCCCTGGGTTTTCCGCCACGCTTCAGGCGTCTAGTCTAGCTATTTAAACACAATAAGTTTCATTGTCTTTCTTGCATAGAGACGAAAACTGCAACTTTCCTACGAATTAATGTATATCATTGTCCTGGTGGGTTTGTGGGTATTTAAATGACTTCACAACCAAAAGCTCTGTTTGTACTTCGTGTTGGCCATAAAACCATGGTACCACGCATGACACACAAATGATATTGTCACATCACACTTCGTGTTGGTTTTTTTCGGTCGAATAATCACTTTTTTTAAATGTCATCCTGTCATCTACACAAACGACACTGACCATCCTCAGAAGTAAATAATTACCATCCTTAAAATAAATCTGCCTCGAGGTGAGTGAACGACCGGATACACTAACACAGTGCTTTGGGTTTTTCCAGGTTTTTTCCCAAGGGAAAATGAGAATGTCGTCTCCTTTCCTTTTGACACAATCGGACAATGAACATCATGGCTGCTTCCCTCGCGTCGTGTTCATACCCCGCTATATAACACGTGGTGTATACATTTCACTCTCTCTGTCTGTCTGTCTGGCAATCAACCGGACAATGAACATCATGGCTGCTTCCCTTGCGTCGTGTTCATATCCCGCTATAACACGTGGTGTCTACATTTCACACTGTCTGTCTGTCTGGCAATCAATCGGACAATGAACATCATGGCTGCTTCCCTTGCGTCGTGTTCATATCCCGCTATAACACGTGGTGTCTACATTTCACACTGTCTGTCTGTCTGGCAATCAATCGGACAATGAACATCATGGCTGCTTCCCTTGCGTCGTGTTCATATCCCGCTATAACACGTGGTGTCTACATTTCACACTGTCTGTCTGTCTGGCAATCAATCGGACAATGAACATCATGGCTGCTTCCCTCGCGTCGTGTCCATACCCCGCTATAACACGTGGTGTCTACATTTCACTCTGTCTGTCTGTCTGTCTGTCTGTCTGTTTGTCTGTCTGGCAATCAATCGGACAATCATTTTCTTATCAAAACGAAAAAATCTATAGTCAACTGTTTCTCAGCCATTTGTGTGGTTGTCAAATTGTCCGGCTCTTTTTGCCTGATTATTTTCCTTTTATCCGTAAGTGTGTGTGTGTGTGTGTGTGTGTGTGTGTGTGTGTGTGTGGGTGTGTGTGTGTGTGTGTGTCTGTGTGTGTGTGTGTGTGTGTGTGTGTGTGTGTCTGTCTGTGTGTGTGTGTGTGTGTGTTTGTGTGTGTGTGTGTGTGTGTGTGTGTGCGTGCGTTTGTGTGTGTGTATGTGTGTGTGTGTGTGTGGGTGTGTATGTGTGTGTATATGTGTGTGTGTGTGCGTATGAGTGTGTGTTTAGGGTGGTGTTGGTGGTGGTGGTGGGGGTTAGGGGGGCGGTTGGTTGTGTGGTCACCTATGTAATTATTCTTGGAAAATCCACGGCGGGTTGACAGTTTAATGCAATCAATAATTGTGTTTTGAGGAAGTTGATAAGAGCCAGACGACATTTTCTGCTTGTTTTCGTCGTATATTTTATTTGCTTGCATTTCTTCTTTGATTATTTTCAAATGTTTTCTTTGTACGTAATTGCAGATTAACTGTTTGTTTCTTTCTCAGACCCTGGTTACTTCCATATTACTCTTTGTTAACTCAACTTGTTGTGCTCTTATGATATGTTCTTCTTGTTGCCTTAATTTTATTTGTTTTTGTTTAAATTGGTTGTTTTATATCACTTTATTTCATTTTATTCTCCAGATATTTCCTTCTGAAAAGTTGTTTTAATTGACAGATTTGATTCATTTATTGAGCCGGATAACATTTGTTCCGTTCACGTTCCTTTCTTTTCTGTGGTAGCATTGGCCTTTGTTTGTTTCCATGTGTGCTCTCTCTCACTTTTTCTCTCTCTGTCTCTCTTTCTCTTTCTCTATCTCTCTATCTCTTTTTCTCTCTTCTTCTATCTCTGTCTCATTCTCTTGTTCTCTCTTTCTTTCTCTCTTTATCTCGTTCTCTCTCTTTTTCTCTCTCTTTCTCTCTCGAGCTCTCTCTCTTTCTCTCTCTATTTACATTTAGTCAA
>NC_090254.1:4867747-4877747 GCF_037325665.1 Littorina saxatilis | reverse complement strand
TGATGACGTCATGAACGGCTTTTTGTAAAAGTTGAGGCAGCACTGTCACGCTCTCAATTTTCATCCAAATTGGTTGAAATTTTGGTCAAGTAATCTTCGACCAAGCCCAAAGTTTGGTATCGCATTTCAGCTTGGAGGCTTAGACATTAATTAATGAGTTTGCTCATTAATGTTGTCATTAAAATCGATTTTTCTCAAACAGATTTAAAATTGTATGCATTGTATCCCCCATCTTCTCCTAAATTCAAAAATATATAGATATGTCATGTTTACTTTACAAATATGCTCAGAATGAAAGAAAATAGGTTCAATAAGTACCACGGACGCATGCTTCGCGAAGCGTGACCTGTCTCGGTTCTTCGGTATGGTTAGCCGAGACTATCTGAATGTAGTCTCTGCGATGATTGGTTTGTGGTGTTGATCTTGACTAAGTGTTTTTATATCGCTTCACGCGACTTGTTTTTTTGGGGTTTTTTTTTTTACCAAGGGAAGACACTACATGCCATTCTCTTGAAGGCGGACGCGGGGCCTAATTTTCCACACGTATTTTAACTTTTTCTCTCGTTTTTTGTTCTTGGTTTATTTTTTATTTCTTATTTTTATTTTCATTTTTTGTATCTTTACATTTTTCGATTAGCCTCCGTCATGTCTTGATTAAGTACTAGGCGTGGGATTTTTCCATGAAAATTGCCAAGGAGGATGTCGGCTGAGATTAATAGGTATGAGTCATGCATTGTTTGCAAGTTCTATTCAATGTTAGTTGTTGTTTCCTTTCCTTTTTATATTTAGTCAAGTTTTGACTAAATATTTTAACATCGAGGGGGAATCGAAACGAGGGTCGTGGTGTATGTGCGTGTGTGTGTCTGTGTGTGTGTCTGTGTGTGTGTGTGTGTAGAGCGATTCAGACTAAACTACTGGACCGATCTTTATGAAATTTGACATGAGAGTTCCTGGGTATGAAATCCCCGAACGTTTTTTTCATTTTTTTGATAAATGTCTTTGATGACGTCATATCCGGCTTTTCGTGAAAGTTGAGGCGGCACTGTCACGCCCTCATTTTTCAACCAAATTGGTTGAAATTTTGGTCAAGTACTCTTCGACGAAGCCCGGGGTTCGGTATTGCATTTCAGCTTGGTGGCTTAAAAATTAATTAATGACTTTGGTCATTAAAAATCTGAAAATTGTAAAAAAAATTAAAAATTTATAAAACGATCCAAATTTACGTTTATCTTATTCTCCATCATTTGCTGATTCCAAAAACATATCAATATGTTATATTTGGATTAAAAACAAGCTCTGAAAATTAAATATATAAAAATTATTATCAAATTTTTTTTTTCGAAATCAATTTAAAAACACTTTCATCGTATTCCTTGTCGGTTCCTGATTCCAAAAATATATAGATATGATATGTTTGGATTAAAAACACGCTCAGAAAGTTAAAACGAAGAGAGGTACAGAAAAGCGTGCTATCCTTCTTAGCGCAACGAATACCCCGCTCTTCTTGTCAATTCCACGGGCACTGCCTTTGCCACGGGCGGTGGAGTGACGATGCTACGAGTATACGGTCTTGCTGCGTTCAGTTTCATTCTGTGAGTTCGACAGCTACTTGACTAAATATTGTATTTTCGCCTTACGCGACTTGTTACATTTAGTCAAGTTTTGACTAAATGTTTTAACATAGAGGGGAAACTCGAACTCGCACTCGAACTCGAAAACTTTATTACCGAGGGATGATAGCATTAGGTCCATATGGTCCTTTCTTACTGCTAGTCCCTACTATAATACACACATGAAACGAAGACGAGGGGAATCGAGACGAGGGTCGTGGTGTATGTGTGTGTGTCTGTGAGTGTGTGTGTGTAGAGCGATTCAGACCAAACTACTGGACCGATCTTTATGAAATTTTACATGAGAGTTCCTGGGAATGATATTCCCGGACTATTTTTCTTTTGTTCGATAAATACCTTTGATGACGTCATATCCGGCTTTTTGTAAAAGTTGAGGCGGCACTGTCACACCTTCATTTTTCAATCAAATTGATTGAAAATTTGGCCAAGCAATCTTCGACGAAGGCCGGACTTCGGTATTGCATTTCAGCTTGGTGGCTTAAAAATTAATTAATGACTTTGGTCATTAAAAATCTGAAAATTGTAAAAAAAATTAAAAAATTATAAAACGATCCAAATTTACCTTCATCTTATTCTTCATCATTTTCTGATTCCAAAAACATATAAATATGTTATATTTGGATTAAAAACAAGCTCTAAAAATTAAAAATATAAATATTATGATCAAAATTAAATTGTCGAAATCAATTTAAAAACACTTTCATCTTATTCCTTGTCGGTTCCTGATTCCAAAAACATATAGATATGATATGTTTGGATTAAAAACACGCTCAGAAAGTTAAAACGAAGAGAGGTACAGAAAAGCGTGCTATCCTTCTCAGCGCAACTACTACCCCGCTCTTCTTGTCAATTTCACTGCCTTTTCCATGATCGGTGGACTAACGATGCTACGAGTATACGGTCTTGCTGAAAAATTGCATTGCGTTCAGTTTCATTCTGTGAGTTCGACAGCTTGACTAAATGTTGTATTTTCGCCTTACGCGACTTGTTTCTTTTTCTTTTTTTTAACCCTTCCTTTTTTGGTCCGTTTGTTGCTGTTGTTGTTCGTTTTGGTGTGTACCGTACCTCGCACACAAGCTTGAAATGGTCGTGTCTGATTAAAAAAGAAAAGGATCAAAGACTGTCTGTGAGCCACGCGGAGTATGTCGATGGCATTAAACTATAAGATACATTAATAACAAAACAAAAATAAGTGTTTTCTCCGCCTTAAAGCATTATTTGTGTATCTATGTATAACCCCTGCTCGCAACCGTCAAGCGTCGGAAGCAAGTGTGGTTCGGCCACGTCACAATGCACGACACCCTCTCTTAAACCAGACTACAGGGCACTGTCGAGGAAGGACGCAGACGTAGAAGACAACGGCAGAGTTGGTCCGACATCGTCAAGGAATAGACGCAGCTGAGCTTCCCTGCCCTCGTGGCGACAGCCCCCGATAGAACAGCCTGGAGAAGGGTCTCTGTCTCCTCAGCCCCAATAGCAAGATCTAGATCAGCACTTTTCAGGACGTGTACGGGAACGTGTACGGGAACGTGTACGGGAAAAAACAAACAATGTGTGCATGTGAAGGTGTGTGTGAAATATTTGTAATGTGATTACTCTGCTGTGAAACCCAATTCCTGTGATATGAGAGGGTAAATTCACACAGTGCAATATCATATTTGATTGTATCCCTTTTATGTTTTATGTTTTATGTGTGTCGTCCTATACAATTGTTGTTATAATCGTTTACAGGCAGGCAGGGTGTGCCGAAGAAAAATTTCCATTTTTATGTAATATTTTAATGGACAATAAAGTGCTGTTATTGTTATTGTTATTGTAACGTCATCAAATCTAGTTTGTACGTCACGCGTTTGCCAAGATCCGCAGTCTTGGTGGGAGCAATACAAGGTATGCATTTGGAACTGTCACGATCGGGTGACAGAGACCAAGAAAGCGTCACTCAGTGGAGTGCCTGTTCTGGGTCAATGTATGATAGAAAGCGCCTGTGCGTGATATTGGACACAGCAGAGTTTTTGCTGACAGTGCTCCCGAGCACGGATGTTTTGAAACGCACGAGCTTCACAGTGCAGGTTTCTGCTGTCATAGGGCTGACGGTTTTTTTCGCTGACAGCGCGCACGGGATTTTCAGGGATTGAGTTTCTCGTGTCTTTTTCTGCTTGGGAGGCAAAATTGTGTATAGCTGGACTGTTTTTGTGACAAGGTCAGTCACGTGTATTTGGCTAGGTGGTCTGTCAGAGACTCAAGGACGACACTTGACACCCAGCGGCAGAAGGGGAAGGACCTAACACACAGTTACTAGAGTATGATGGTTTTTCACCGAGTATCATATTCGGCACTCTAGGGGAACTTCCACAAGTTATTCCTTTCCTCTGCCACGTATTTTGCTGAGGACAAGTCGTCACATTTCCTTCGTCGGCGATGGCTTTCGCATAAGGATTCGACAAGGGGTTCTGGACGTTTTGGGTCACTGTTGACGAACAGAGACTGTTCCAGGGAGGAGGCGGACTTTGCTTCCATTGAGAGTTACAATCATAGGCTTTTGAGGTAATAAATCATTATTTAACGCTGTTGATGAGTCTGTGTTGTGGAATGAAATACTCTCTGTTGTTCTTTCCAGGTTAGCGCATAATTTACTCTCTGTGACGCTAAAATACTAATCTGTATATGGTTTTTGCAGATAGGGAGAGAAGGACGGAAAATGGCTGTTTTGTTGTTGTAAAAAGTCAGTTTTGTGCAGGCCCACGTGCTCGATGAGATATTTAAAGATGACATGTTTTAAGGTGGTGGGTGAGGGGTAGCTGACATGTTTAGTGCACCGATGCTTTCTGTTTGCAGCCTTCGTTCCTTCGTTCGTTCGTTTCGTTCGTTCGTTACGTTCCCGTAACATCGGCACGGCTGACTCTGGCGGGAACTGTTGAGGCTACGCTAACCAGGAGACCGGCTAACCAGGAGACCGGCTAACCAGCGGACCGGCTAACCAGCGAACCGGCTAACCAGCGGACCGGCTAACCAGCGAACCGACTAACCAGCATACCGGCTAAGCAGCAGCAGCAGAGATAAAGCTAAGTGCACCATGTCGTACGCACCCCGTTGACCACCGTTGTCTTTTCGTATCTATGATTTCATTGGAGTAGTGACAACGTGGGGTGTGTGACACCTGCACGAACTAGAGCTTTTCGAACAGAACATTCTCATTTGACTGTATTTACACGGGTTCAGCGTGTTACTATAATTTTCTACATACTACTGGCATTTTGTCAGTGAACACTGGTTTTTTACGTGTTGAGAACGTAAAAGGAACATATTTTGAGTGAAGGCTCGAGGGAGGTGGAGAGTTTATACATAAACAGGCGTCTGAAACTTATACTTTTGTTGACTCTATTTAATTGTATGACTGCGAGAGTGGATCGTGGTGTGGTTAGTTAATTAGTAGTAATTAACCGGTTCATAATCACCTTTAGTGATATATTGAAACGTGACACATGGGGGCCAAGCCGGGATTTACTCAGTTAATTTCCAACTGATAAAGACCCACCAATTAAGGATAACTAAGAGCAGATAATCTCGTCAGTGCTCGACTTATTTTCTGCTTGGTGCTACCCTTTTTTGTATAGTTTTGATCATATACCACACCTTAAGCGATTCACATCTTGCAGGAAATGTAAATTGTAATTTGTGAGTTATTATATGCGCTAACTGTGATTATCTCCCTTTCCTTTGTTTGTGAATCTTTGTTGTTGTACGTTCAGAGTTTTCCGTTGCAGAGAGCTGAGCGGGGTTAGCGGATTTGTTATTCGTTTTACTCAGTTTTCTCTACATTGTTGTTTCGCATTCTGTAACAGGTTATATTTCTATAGTCTTGTTTTACTTGGATTTTTCTCCATATTTTGACTTTGTTGGAATTTTGGGGGGGAAGGGTCCGAGGACTTCTGTCCTAACCAAGGCTGTGGGAAACACTCTGTTTCACCGCAAAAAGCAGCCGATAAAGTAGGCCACGGCTGTGGGAAACACTTTGTTTCACCGCAGAAAGCAGCCATAAAGTAGGCTACGCGATTTGTTCTACACCGTTTGGATTTTTCTTCTGCATTTTCCGGTTGCTGGATTTTTGTATCCACCGCTTTCGTCACCGCGTATTCTAGCTATAGCTGCGTTAGACTTACTTTGGTAATAAAGCTTTGCTAAAACTAACCATGGCCACAGGGGGATCTCCGACGAGGAGAATAACTTTCGAGACTCCTGGTAGTGAGCAACCGACTGAGCGAGACGCACGCGTTAGAGCCCGAAGCGTTCTAAAACGCTTAGAAGTGGAACGGAAGGAAGAATTTGAGCGACTGACAAGAAAAGAAGAACGTGACAGACAGGACAAGAAGGACGAACTTGACAGACAAGAAAGGGAACGACAGGCTGAACGAGACAGACAGGAAAGGAAAGAAGAACGTGACAGACAGGAAAGGAAAGACGAACGAGACAGACAGGAAAAGAAAGACGAACTTGACAGACAAGAAAGAGAACGTGACAGACAGGAAAAGAAAGACGAACGTGACAGACTAGACCGGAAGGAACAGGCGGATCGCGATCACCAGCTAGAGCTAGCTAGGCTACAGGCCGAGAAGGGTACGCTCACTCAGGCTAGCGCGCCGACGTTTGTTGCCGACCGTACGAGACTGCCGACGTTCGACGATGACAAGGACGAGCTCGACGACTTTTTACGCCGGTTTGAGCGCATTGCATCTGACCAGAAGTGGGAAGAGGCCACGTGGGCTAGCCGCCTTAGCACCTGCTTGAAAGGACGCGCATTGCAGCTCTACAACGCTTTGGAGGACGACGAGGCGAGAGACTATCAGGCACTAAAGAAGGCGTTACTCCAGCGCTTCAACCTGACTGCTGAAGCCTACAGACGACGTCTGCGTAACAGCAAGAGACTGAGCGGCGAGCTGAGTCATCAGTTTGTGGCACGCCTTAATCTCTACCTGCGGCGCTGGGTGGAGATGGCCGAAAAGGACTGGACCGTCAACGACCTTGCCGACCTCATAGTCATGGAACAACTGATGTCCAGCCTGCGACCTGAGGTGGTGACCTTCGTGCAGGAGCACCAGCCCAAGACTACTCAGGAGGCAGCCGACTGGATCAGAGTGCACGAGGACGCCCAGGCGATCTCCGGCAAATCTTCAGGCTCACGGCCAGGAAAAACGGGAAATTCGGGTTCTTCAGGACCCAAGGACGGGAAGGACGATCAGGGACACAAGGGATCGAGTTCCAGAACTGACATCCAGTGTTACTACTGCAACAAGCGGGGCCACGTGAAGAAGGACTGCCACAAGAGACAGGCTGACCAGAAGGGCGTTCACTTCGTTGGCAGTGAGGAGTTCAGGGACGTCACGAGCTCATGCACCATCCCACAACTCTGCGTTCCGTGCTCCAGGAAACATTTCCAGCCCCACTGCAACGTCTACGTTAACGGAGTGAAGGGCGAAGGTCTGCGGGACACAGGGGCAGACATGATAGTGGTTCGGGCGAGTCTAGTTCCAGCTATGGCCTACACAGGAGACAGCATCAGGGTGAGAATGGCCGAGGCATCTCACGCTTACGACTTGAACACGGCAGTGATCAAGGTCGTAACCCCGTTGTTCACGGGGACCATTGTGGCCGTCGTCATGGACGATCCTCCATGCGACCTGCTCATTGGAAACCGGGTTCAGTTTGTGGACGGCGTCACCAGGGAGGTTCCCGTTTATCGGTCTCCCGACGTCATTTCAGTGCTCACGCGGGCACAGGCGGAGCGAGAGGACAAACCTCTCAAACCCCTACCTGCTGCACGAGCTGCCCTGGGGAACGTGACCCCCGCGCTTCTCGCGAAGGCTCAGGCATCTGATCCGACACTAGCGACTCCTCGGGAGCACGCGAAGTCGGGGAAGGTGAAGCTGAGCGGGAAGCATGGGAGGTCAAAGTTCCTCAGGGACAAGAAGTTGCTCTACCGTGAGTTCAGCAACAAGGAAGGTGCATTCAAACAGGTTGTCGTGCCTCGCGAGTTTCGCGAGGGTGTCATGGCAACGGCACACGACTCGATTCTGGGAGGTCATCTTGGTACCAAGAAGACCACGGATCGTGTCTGGCGCCACTTTTACTGGCCAGGCATCTGCACGGATGTCCGACGTTTCTGTGCGTCCTGCGATAAGTGCCAGAAGGTGGTTGCCAAAGGAAGGGTGAGGAAGGTCCCCTTAGAGAAGATGCCGCTCATCGACGAACCCTTTCGTCGGGTGGCAGTGGACATCATCGGGCCCATCTTGCCTGCGTCTGAGGACGGAAACAGATACATTTTGACCATGGTGGACTACGCTACTCGATACCCAGAGGCGATCCCTCTGAAATCGATTGAAGCCACGCGAGTAGCTGAGGCTCTGGTTACTATGTGGTCCCGGCTGGGAATTCCATCAGAGGTACTCACCGACAGAGGCACGCAGTTCACGGGAGGAGTGATGGCGGAGGCAGCACGACTGCTATCACTGGAGCAGCACTTCACCACTCCTTACCATGCTCAGTGCAACGGACTGGTGGAAAGGTTCAATGGCACCTTGAAGACCATGCTGAGGAAACTAGCTCAGGAGAAACCACGCACGTGGGACAGGTATATCCCAGCATTGCTTTTTGCATACCGCGAGGTTCCTCAGGAGAGCTTGGGCTTTTCCCCATTTGAGTTGTTGTACGGCAGACAGGTACGCGGTCCCATGGCTATCCTGCGTCAGGCTTGGACGGACGAAGAAGCTGACGAGGAGGTGCAGACGACAGCGACCTACATCGTAGAACTCAGGAACAGGATTGAAGAGACCTGCAAACTGGCTCAAGAGAACCTGGGAAGAGCAGCACAGCGTTACGCGCGAGGATTCGACCGCAAGGCACGGCCGCGCAGCTTCAAGATTGGAGAACGGGTGTTGCTACTTCTACCTGTCAAACACAACAAGCTACAACTGCAGTGGCAAGGACCTTTTGAGGTGACAGCGAGGGTGGGCCAGAACGACTACAGGATCATGATGCACGGGAAAGCACGCCTGTACCACGCCAACCTGCTGCGCGCCTACATAGAGAGGACAGCCTACGGGGAGAAGAACAAAGACCAGAAGAACAAAGACAAGAAGACAGAGAAGGTTGCAGTCATCAGGGGTGAAACGAGGGGTTGCTCGTTCTTGAGGACGACCTTTCTGTCTGGAAACAGACCATCAACCTCTGCAATATCTTCAGGTTGCAAGGTTGGCAAACGCCAGACTTATGCGCTGGGCGTTGATTCTCCAACCGTACCAATTCACGGTACGCGTCATTCCAGGCGCCAACAATGTTGGAGCTGACTTTCTCTCTCGGGCTGTAGAGGAGAACATGACTGTGAGCGAAACCGAGGTTTCGTCTTGAAGAGGGGAGGTGTGTCACGATCGGGTGACAGAGACCAAGAAAGCGTCACTCAGTGGAGTGCCTGTTCTGGGTCAATGTATGATAGAAAGCGCCTGTGCGTGATATTGGACACAGCAGAGTTTTTGCTGACAGTGCTCCCGAGCACGGATGTTTTGAAACGCACGAGCTTCACAGTGCAGGTTTCTGCTGTCATAGGGCTGACGGTTTTTTTCGCTGACAGCGCGCACGGGATTTTCAGGGATTGAGTTTCTCGTGTCTTTTTCTGCTTGGGAGGCAGAATTGTGTATAGCTGGACTGGTTTGGTGACAAGGTCAGTCACGTGTATTTGGCTAGGTGGTCTGTCAGAGACTCAAGGACGACACTTGACACCCAGCGGCAGAAGGGGAAGGACCTAACACACAGTTACTAGAGTATGATGGTTTTTCACCGAGTATCATATTCGGCACTCTAGGGGAACTTCCACAAGTTATTCCTTTCCTCTGCCACGTATTTTGCTGAGGACAAGTCGTCACATTTCCTTCGTCGGCGATGGCTTTCGCATAAGGATTCGACAAGGGGTTCTGGACGTTTTGGGTCACTGTTGACGAACAGAGACTGTTCCAGGGAGGAGGCGGACTTTGCTTCCATTGAGAGTTACAATCATAGGCTTTTGAGGTAATAAATCATTATTTAACGCTGTTGATGAGTCTGTGTTGTGGAATGAAATACTCTCTGTTGTTCTTTCCAGGTTAGCGCATAATTTACTCTCTGTGACGCTAAAATACTAATCTGTATATGGTTTTTGCAGATAGGGAGAGAAGGACGGAAAATGGCTGTTTTGTTGTTGTAAAAAGTCAGTTTTGTGCAGGCCCACGTGCTCGATGAGATATTTAAAGATGACATGTTTTAAGGTGGTGGGTGAGGGGTAGCTGACATGTTTAGTGCACCGATGCTTTCTGTTTGCAGCCTTCGTTCCTTCGTTCGTTCGT
>NC_090254.1:4857747-4862747 GCF_037325665.1 Littorina saxatilis | reverse complement strand
CATTTGACCACGCACCTTTCAAGCATTTTGTGTCAGTCCGGGTGTCTTACCTGGAACAATAGCATCTGGATTCACTGAGACACAGCGATGCTTTAAAACAAGTTGCATTCAATTTGGCTGTGCCAGGTACACATACTCCGATCCTCACACGATTTGACATGGGACAATAGCATTGGATTCACTAAGACTAAGCGATGCTTTTAACTAGTCGCATTTCAGCAGTATAATGTTAATATATAAATTGATGTTCAAACAGGACTGTTAGGATACACGAAAACACCTGGTATGTCAAACAATTTAGTAAATTATATCAATTTACTTATTATTCTGGCAAAAATGTGTGTGGGAAAGTTCAGATACGGGAAACCAATAGAAATTGTGTGCATGTTTAATTCACAGTTAGATTTGGGACACATATAGATCGAGAATAATGGTAACTGTAAAATAACATTTTAATAAAATTGTCCATTATTGGTATTTGTCCATGATAGAGGTGAACAAGTTTAGGCAAAAGAAATACATTTAAGTTTTTTTAAAACATTTTTTTTCCCTTTCAACCCGTTAATTAGACTGTGGGTTTAAAAATGTAAGAATTTGATTGATAAAAGAAAAAAAGACATGAAGAAGGATGCTCCACGCCAATTAAAAAAAGAAAAACAAAAGAAAGGAAAAAAGGCAAATAAGAAGGGTAGTAGCAACCTGCATGGGACAATAGCATTGGATTCACTAAGACTAAGTGATGCTTTAAACTAGTCGCATTCAACTTACCTGTGTCATATACACATACTCCGATATGCACATGATTTTACATGGAACTATAGCATCTGGACTCACTGAAGCACAGCGATGCTATAAACTAGTCGCATTCAAATTGGCTGTGTCGTGTACAATGTCCTGTACAGACCGGTTCTCTAGCATTTGACCACACACCTTTCAAGCATTGTGTGTACCATCCTAATCGTATAAGCGATTATTATGTATGCCATCACGAGAGAAATTCAAGTTTTACGCCCTCACGGCAACGCCATTAGGGGCATGTACCCGACTTCAGATGAGATACACAAGTGTATGCGTGTTTAGGTGGTATCAGCCATCTGCATTTATGGCAGAATGACCGAGGTCTTTTACCTGCCACTGTGGTGACACGGGGGTGGGAGACGGATACCGTCTGTAGGTTTGCACATAAAGTTGACCCGTGTCCGTCCCGGCCCGGATTCGAACCAGCGACCTTTCGATCATAAGTCCAGTGCTCTACCACCTGAGCTACCCGGGCCCCCGTATGCCATCACAAATCTGTTGAGGTTTTGACACGAGATGACGGCATCCCTCCACTCGGACACGTCCACAACATCAACATCCTGGCCTGGACATATCTTGCTGCATTCATTATCCGGGTTGGCAAAGGTTCCACTCACAAAATGTATTCAGCAAAATATTGCCACTATGCCCAGAAAGAAGTTAGACGTTTGACTTCAATCAATCAATCAGTCAATGACGCTTATATCGCGCATATTCCGTGGGTACAGTTCTAGGCGCTCTGCAGTGATGCCGTGTGAGATGAAATTTTATACGGCCAGTAGATTGCAGCCATTTCGGCGCATATTTACCTTTCACGGCCTATTATTCCAAGTCACACGGGTATAGGTAGACAATTATTAACTGTGCCTAAGCAATTTTGCCAGGAAAGACCCTTTTGTCAATTGTGGGATCTTTAACGTGCACACCCAATGTAGTGTACACGGGGGGAGGGTTCGGACACCGAAGAGAGTCTGCACACAAAGTTGACTCTGAAATAAATTTCCGCCGAACCTGGGATCGAACTCACGCTGACAGCGGCCAACTGAATACAAATCCAGCGCGCTACCGACTGAGCTATATCCCCGCGCTACCAACTGAGCTATATCCCCGCCCGTGACTGTGACTTTTAGTATGTGTCCACGTGGAACAATGCTCGTATTACCAGTAAAATACTAGACACATGTGTGATGATGTGTAAGATTGCTAACGCGATAAGGTTAAACAGTACTTTATTCAGATACATGTTTACAAAACCATGACATTTATGGTATGTCAAATGAGCACAAGATAGGCTTATACATGTGCTCTTAGGACAAGAGAGTAAAGTGGCGGACGAGTTTGTAAATTCATAATATTCAAGCCAATTAAAACAACAACAATAAGAACAACGAGAACGAAAACTGCAAAAACAACACATCAGCAGGAAAAATAGAGTGTTACATATATATACAGGTAGAGAAAGAGAAAGAGAGGGAGAGAGGGGAAGGGAGAGAGAGAGAGAGAGAGAGAGAGAGAGAGAGAGAGAGAGAGAGAGAGAGAGAGAGAGAGAGAGAGTGAGAGAGAGAGAGAGTGAGAGAGAGTGAGAGAGAAAGAGAAAGAGAGAGAGGGAGAGAAAGAGAGTGAGTGAGAGAGAGAGAGAGAAAGAGAGTGAGAGAGAGAGAGAGAGAAAGAGAGAGAGAGAAAGAGAGAGAGAGAAAGAGAGTGAGAGAGAGAGAGAGAGAGACAGAGAGTGAAAGAGAAAGAGAGCGAGAGAGAGAGAGAGAGAGAGAGAAAAAGAGAGAGAGAGAGAGAGAGAGAGAGAGAGAGAGAGAGAGAGAGAGAGAGAGAGAGAGAGAGAGAGAGAGAGAGAGAGAGAGAGAGAGAGAGAGAGAGAAAGAGAGTCTTTTTTTTAGACTTAGAACATTTTATTGACATAAAGGGCAAACATTTTAAGCCAAGGGCCTAATCTTACAACGTGCCCTTTACATTCACACTAACACATCCGCACGCATATAAACAACATAATATAATGAATTCATATAGGCATAACATGTAAATGTACAGTAAATAAGCATAAGCACCACGGCCACACGAAACACAAAATCTAATATACGAAGTAAAACAATATGAATACTATATGCTATGAATATGTAATATGACGTGAATATAATTATATAGTAATATTAATTTAGTATACATTAGACAGAACTGTAAGATTCACATGATTATGTCACCGCGGGTGTGTACTTACAGAGAACAGTTTAGATGTTTTTTTAAAGAAGATTTAAACATATTTACAGATTTGCTAGTTTTAACATTCGAAGGAAGAGAGTTCCATCTTGACGGCCCAGCAAAGGCAAAACTAGTTTTATACAGATCTACACGGGTCCTTGGTAGTAGATATTTATCTGATCCGTATCTCTCAGGAGCCTCGGTTATGAATGCATTCAAGTATGGTGGTGCTAGCCCATGGAGTGCCTTGTACATTAACACTGCAATGTTATAGTCAAACTGCTCCTGCAGTGAAAGTAAGCTAGCAGCTTAGAGAGAGAGAGAGAGAGAGAGAGAGTGAGTGAGAGAGAGAGAGAAAGAGAGTGAGAGAGAGAGAGAGAGAGAGAGAGAGAGAGAGAGAGAGAGAGAGTGCATCCACTATAGATGAGTTCAATGTTCTGAAAAAAAGAAATCATCAATCATACAATCTTAACCAAAGCGTTTTCTATCTGATAATACAATGCTTTGTTTTCATCTAGTGACTTGTCGGTGTTGCTGTACATAACACACACAAAACAGTAATTTTACCATAATCTTGCCGAATGTGATGACGGTATCTTTTAAACCTAAAGCTGCTAGTGTATATTTTTCAAAGAACTCACGCTAATAAAAAGTCTATAACTCAGTCTGTCCTCGCCAGAAGATTGTTTAGAGCATAGTGCAGAGAAAGTTAGCAAATACTTTATCAAATTGGTTTGGCCATTGAAAGCCCTAGCAGACACAGCTACACACATATGAGTGCGTAAGACCGGAATTGCTCCGGGCAAAAAAGAAAAACCCACGTTGATATTTTGCGCACCGTCTGAACGATTACACAAACAATATACCATGTTTATTTTTTTCCATTTCTTTTACAAGAGAAATTAGCATTGCAAGGTGACATTCAAATCCTAAAGGGATTCTTTTTCTGAGAAGAAACTTTTAGTTGTCAGCAAAGGGACGTGCACTTGGGATTGTCCTTGCCTTTTCCCTTTTGGGGGAATTTATACAGTATTGAGGAGAACGAATGTAATTATTACACGTTTACATAAAATGTTTAACGATACATTTTCTGAGGTTTGGTTGGTACTGAGAGATAGTTAGTGTTTAGATAATGAGAAAATTGTGTCATTGAATGTAACACACTCTTACTTTATTGTTGGAAGCGTGTGATGCGCTGACATGAGACAAATGCTGAGAAAAGAATAATGTGTGTGTGTGTGTGTGTTTGTGTGTGTATTTGTGTGTGTGTTTGTGTGTGTGTGTGTTTGTATGAGCGAGTGTGGCTGGGTGTGTGTGTGTGTGTGTTTATGTGTGTGTGTGTAAGAGAGAGAGAGAGAGAGAGAGAGAGAGAGAGAGAGAGAGAGAGAGAGAGAGAGAGAGAGAGAGAGAGACGGAGACGGAGAGAGAGAGAGAGGGAGAGAAAGAGAGAGACATGCAAAGTGAGACAGAGACAGAGACAGACATACAGACAGACACAGACAAACAGTAAAAGGAAGAACATGTGTCTGATGGGAAAGATAGAAAGAAATAAGTAAGGGAATGCAGGATGTAACAATTCCTAAATTCAGCAACCTACAAACAATACAAGAAGGAAGCAATGGTATGAACCTGTACTAAAAAATATGCCTTAGTAAATTACCACAGGAAAAAACAATTCCAAGAAGTTTCAAGTTGGAATACTCGTATTTAGACCTGTCCTCACACTCAACATATGTTTCAAGATCACATAATTGAATTATGTCCAGCAGCCATCTGCAACCTCCATATTTTCTCCTTATAAGGGCATGACCTACATTATAACATCAATCTAGTTTGACTCTTTTTTCTTGTATCCTGTCCGTGCATGTCACTTTCTTGAACTTGGAAGCTTTAGAAAATCCGAAAACAAGATTAAAGGAAATCCAAAAACGACCCTTGTGCAAATGTAACGAGATTACTTTTGAAAGACAGGAAAGCTGACTTTTTTGGCA